>NC_056727.1:453053035-453300535 GCF_019279795.1 Protopterus annectens
CTGGGCCTCTATTACAGAAGGTTTACAGTATCACACAGTAAAAACTTTAGCTTGGCTAGGTTTTTCTCATAGCTTTTACTAATTGGTTTGCCTGTGTGACCTTTTTATTCTTTGGTTTGGATGTTATTTGGGATATTTTGCAGACACCTTAATGATTATGGACATCAGCTGGGTTATAGATCCCATGTTTCTAAAATATAGCCAAACATTCCGCTCATGCTGTGCTGATGAGATTATAAGAAGGGTTAAACATTCATATCTACTGCTAGTTGGCTTTATTGCCTAAATATAACCACAAAGCCATCTTGCTGAAACACTTGATGTCTTTAAAAGGTCATTTGTGTATATCCCATGGGCCTCTATTACGGGAGGTTTAAGGTATACACAGTGAAAATTCTAGCTTGGCTAGGTTTTTTCCTTATAGTTTTTACTAATTGGTTTGTCTATGTCACCTTTTTACTCTTTGGTTTGCTTTTGCTAATCTGTTTACCATTAGAACAACGGCACTTGTCCATCTACAAACTTAACTGAGTAAACTACTTGAAACTTCAGCAAACCATCTTTATTCCTTCTGCAGGGAGGGCATCAGTGAGAGAGAGAGTCTCCTAGATATGCTAGCTAAAGTGATTTTATCTGGATGAATCCTTTGTGCCGTATTCATCCAAATTTCAGATGTTTGTTAAGGTTTTATGTGCCCAGATCTCAGATGTTTCTTAAGGTTTTATGCATCTGGCTCAAGTTATCACTTCTCTGCCTTACCCAATGGACTATCCACTGCACCAAGAGTGTTGTCAAAGTGTCTAGCTCCAGCTATAGCTTATCACAGGTTACAGAGTATCCCCATTTTTTCATACTTAGACAAATTACTTATCCTTGCAGTGTATTTCTCAAAGTGTCAGTAATCTCACACTTGTGTAAGAGATCTCTTACTCAAACTGTGATTCCAAGAAAACTTTCAAAAGTCTTTTTTGACTTCTTCAAACAGGATTGTGTTCCCAAGGTGTCTGCTAGACACAACAGTTCAATAAGATTTTCTTCCGCAAGAAAAATAGATCGATTTTGTAGTTTTCTACACATTCTTCAGTCACTGCAAGGGAACACCTCAAGAGTTTGGGTCTGATGACTTCTATGAGTCTTGTGATACCCCTGGCAAGACTCCACATGAGAAAGATACAGTGGTATTTGAAGTCTCTTTGGTCCTAGCAGCAACACCTAATATCTTTTCAAGTCCCAGTTATGGGGTGTGAAAGAAGATAAATCACTTGGTGGAGACAGCAAATATCCCTAAATCCAGGTCTCCCCTTCTCCCCTCCTGCTCCGAAGCAATTAGTCACCACAGACACCTTGAACATTGTTTGCGGAGCAGTTTCAGGAAGGATAAAAGTGCAAGGTGTTTGAGACACCAACGATAGACACAAGGACATCAATATAAAGGAGATGCTTGCTTGGTCAAGGCACACAACTCGCAAGATCATCTTTGGTCCCCTGGAACTCTTTAAGTTGTTACAGGTAATATCACAGTCATGTGCTACATCAACAAGCAAGGGAGAACCAGGATTAGCCATATTAGCTTGGGATATAGCTTCTTAGTACAGTCTCACTCTACAGGCATTCTACATCCCATCAAAGCAAAATTGTGCAGCAGACAAGCTGATTAGAACAAAGGCAGACATTCATGAATGAAAACTAGACTGGAGTCTCCAAAGACTTGATTCATCTGTGGGTAGTTCCTCAAGTAGACATCTTTGCCTCCACTCTTAACAATCAGCTGGCAACATTCTGCTCCAGTACTCCATGAAAGAAAGCCTGAAAGACAGATACCTTTTCTTTTCCTTGGACAGGAATGTTCTTGTATGCTTTTCTACTCTTTCCACTGATATCCAGGGTACTTCTAAAACTTCCAAAGGAATCCCTCAAGATCATTGTGGTGACTTCCTTCTGGTCCATGCAACAGTGGTTCTCTGTTTTTTTGGAAATGGCCAGGAACAATTACCTCAAGCTTCCTCACTGAATGGAGCTACTCACACAAGAACAGGTGTGTTTGATACACCCTGACCCCAATCAACTTCAACTGATGATAGGGTTTAATTCCTTTCATGCACCTGTTTACTGAGAACATGCAGCAGGTACTAATGCAGTAAAGAAAGCCTGCTACTAGGAAATTATATATTAGGCAGAAGGAAAAGGTTTTTGAGTTGGTGCCAACAACATAACCAGCACCAATTCAGTGCAAGCGTGTCTCTGGTTTTATAATATTTGTGTGTTACTATCCTTTGGCATTTCTTACTCATCTATCAAGGTTCACTAATCACCATTTCAGCATGTCTGTGCATGGATCATCCTCTTTCAAGGCATTCTCATGTTATAATGTTTTTGACAGAAGATACCTCCAAGAAAAATGGTGGCAACTCCATAGGATCTTAATTTTGTGTATACTGTAATGTAAAATGTAAAAAACTAGTAGTCGACTCTAGATAAAGAACAAAATTACTCGATGCTTCTACTGCACCAGTCCATAACAGGAATATATCATCCACTAATCGTGAATTAAAAACTAGAAATTCCTTCCATTCATGATGTATCTTAACTAAAACTTCTTCTTCCCACTGGGCTAACACTAAATTCGCACAGAGGGGTGTCCATGGCTACCCCCCAGCATTGCCAATAATGCTGTTGTTCAAAGAGGAATATATTGTTCTCTAATGCAACTTCTAGTAATGATGTTACTTGCAACAATATCTTCCTATCCAAACAGCTATATGACTGTAAAAACTCCCAGCTTTATATTTAAATGAAACAGGAACTTGAAACAAATTTTGTGTGATAAGGATAGTAATAAGGTTAGTGTAACTGAAAGGTTTGGTACGTATCCTTGGATGTGTTGTAAAGCATGCAGATATGTATCTAATATCCATACATTTGTCCATCCGGTTAGTCAAAGGGCATATTTTCCTAGGTTACAAGCAAACTGTAATTCTGTTAATGTGATATACTTGGCTAGGTGCATGTGTTGTTCATCATTTTATGTAGGGAAGACCAACTATAAGTTTGAAAGTAGGATTTTGAGACATTTGTCTGCTATACATTTGCAGGATGTATATAATGCTTTGTATCAACATGTTCGTATATACCAAGGGCATTTTTTCAATTTTATGGTCCTACAAGTGGTTAAAATTAATCCAAGGGGTGGAGACCCTGTTAGCTATACTGAGTACTATGAAACACAATGGATTATATAACTTGGGGAAGATAGAAGCCCAGGTTTGAATGGGGTTGTGCCTTTAAAGCTTATTTTAAAGAGGCATAGACCATTTGTTTAGGATTCTGACTGTTGATTGGATAATAGTTATTTAAATAATGTGTTTGCACTATATGGAATTTGTCTGATGAAGGGTGTATCCCGAAAGCATTTACCACATTTGTATTAAAGTTTGTTTTTATAGCCTTGTGGTCTGTGGAGTCTTTTCTTTGGTTTATTTATGATTTTTACTACTGCAGATCTTCAGTTCCTTTGTACCTGCTTTTTGTTCTGCTTATTAGAAATATCAGTTTGGTGACTTGCAACAGAGTTTATATCAAATTTAAGGAAATTGCTTTCATCTATAAGTTGATGTTGCATGCTTTTAAAGTCTGAAACAGTACTGAGTTTTAGGATTGCTTTCTTCATATTCTAACTCAGTATAGTCAGTGAAGGGGATTCACACCTTTGTCTTCATACACAAAATGCAGATACATGTTAATGTCACAAAGTTTCAAAAGCAATTTTTCAGTAGAAGAGTAAAGATAAAGAATTATGAGTGCAAAACTTTGCATTTAGTATAAATTTGGCTGAAGATGAAAAAAATTTTTTTAGTAATCTGCAGGTCTCTAAGTCACAAGTACATGATAAAGTAAGAACTCTGCAGTGTAGCAAACTGTGTTAGATATATCATTGGTGCATTAAAGAAAGTAATGCACCAACCATATGGTAAATAGTAATTATGAATCCAGTTTACAAGGGTAAAAAAACAGAAAGGATATTGGTAATAGCAATAACCTTAACTAGTGAAATGTGTTATTTAACCAATAGGATGGTGGATTTAGTGTTGACTAAGGAAATGAGGTTCACTTATATTCTAAACTGGCAATGACATGCTTCCAGCAATGGAGTTCCCCTCGTACAAGCTGCAGTTTTGGAACACTGGGCCAAGAGCAGTGGGTAAAAAAAAAAAAAAAAAAAAATATATATATATATATATATATATATATATATATATATATATATATATATATATATCTATATATACATATATATATATATATATATATATATATACACACACACACACACACACACACACACACACACACACACACATAGAGAGAGATAGAGAGAGAGAGACTTTCACAGTGCATTTTACACCATAGGCCATGTTATTCTAATAAATAAACCCCAAAAATTAGGAACTGGAGATAGTTTAATGACTTGAAAAAGATAATCCCCCGGATTCATGAAGCTTGGCGCAAGGTCGGTGTAAGGCCTGCGACGGCCATGCGGCGTATAAATGGTGTAGTAGTGCCATATGCATATTAATGAAGGTGCGCCGCTACCACATCCATGTGCATAGGACACATGCGCGAGTGCATGGGGGGTGACTAAGCTGCGACCGGAGGCGTGTCAATGTCGGCTGGCGATGAGCAACCTAAACTGCTGAATATTATAGCCTGCCTGCAATAGTAATCGCACCTATCAGTGTCTGTGGATAATGAAACATATGCAAAGCATGCAAGACAGTTCCCAGCCACACAAAATGGAGAACCAAACAGAAATGCATGCAACATAAGATAATATTCCATCCATGGAACAAATGATATTTAAAATCATGTGTCCGTAATGTACTGCACTGTCAGAAGTTATACCCAGTGGAAGTGAAGCGCATCATGTCAGCGTGCCGCCAATACACACGTCTAGCCCCATGGGTATGGTCACCAGCAGTTCCACAGTGGTAGTGATAATACACAGCAGGGCAGTTGTGGCTATATAACAACCGTAAAAAAACCTGACAGTCCAAATTGTATACCAAACACACACAAACATATGTATATTAAAATGTGCTACACACATGAACAGGAACGTACCCGTCACATACACATAGATTGCTATAAGCGGAACCGGGATATCCAAAAGTAGAACCCATGCATGCAAATGCAATACGCAACAACCCCAGTATAGCACATAACCCGCACCCATGTCCGAATGTCCACCAAATCCAGCTACCAGCCTTGCGCATCCGTACACCTGCACATAGCGAATATTCCCCATATGTAGTAGGAAGTATCGTTCTAGGCAGTGTCCGGATTGCAAATATGTATCCCACGAATGTAAACATCCCATCACAGGTACGTTAATCCAAATGCCCGCGCGTTAATGTTACGGCAAAATGTGTGCACATCCCGCGTGGGATAAGTAACCTGTTGAAACCTCAGAGTTGTGTACACGCCACGGTGTCCATTACTGTACATATCTGGACAAAACATGTATGTGTAGTCACGGTACTGTTCAGTTTCTACACAGACATGCAATTCATACTATGCAGGATGGAACAGCTGTCCACCATGCAGGTCACCCCACTAGGGTTGCCACCTGTTCAGATGGCCAAGGTGGGACATCACTTGTAGAAATGTGAGAATTTGCAGGATAAAACATACCCCTGGCCAGTGCAAAGGACAGAAATACACGTGTATGCCAAGATAAAAGCTCATGCCATAGCATTTGAATAGCTTATGCTATCCCAAATAATAGTTATGTGTACCAGATACAGAATACCTGTATCATGCAACTAGTACAGAAAATAAGAAATATATTATTGTCTTAAAATCACAGGACATTTGCCATGTCTTAGGTGTCGTTGCAGGACACAACTGTCCAAAGTGGGACCTCCCCTCGCAAAGAGGAACAAGTGGTAACCCTACACCCCACCGAATTATCGACAGTATATATTCAACTCAATCACATACCGACACCACCTCTCAACCTATTACAGCAACAAAACCTGGACAAAGCCCAGAAGGATGGGAGGACAAATAGGGACAGATGTAATTACTGCTCCCACAAGCTTCGAAAGTTCACTGAATAATAGTATGTACATAAGCAGGAATTGTTGTGAAGGATGTGGGGTAGTCCCCAGTATTACAGAGGTCAGTACAAATATACTGTAACAAACCATCACATATGTTGACTGTACTACTGCATACCCGTAGTTAATTAATAGTTACGTCATGTGCAAAATAATAACCCCCGTAAGAATGAATACAGGAAATAGTCAAATGTGAATGGGAACACCACTCACCTTGGATTATGTATCGTAACCACCCCCACCCATATTATGTATTGCCAACATCATAAGCTGCGGACAGGTGCCCAAACACCTGTGTCTGTAAACAGATTAAATGTACAAAATGTACAATCCCTGTCCATGTGCTTTGTCTGACATTTGAACACGGTCAGGGCAGTTCCGTTCACCAGTCGGACAAGCCTAAACCCAGATCACCACATGAACACCCTGACAATTAAAGACCTGTATGTGTCAGGAATATAAGCCTTTGGGTTCTGAATATCCCTGCAGTGATGAAATATGCAGCATGGGTTCAGAGCAGTAGGGAATAGGGAATGTGTAACATGTAGTACCGCATTCTTCCCAGCAGGAGAATGGATGTCTGTGACGTAAGTGAAGCGGAGAGGCATATGTTAATGTAGCTATGTACTATGGGTATGCATATAAATGAGACAGAACACCAAACATATACTGGTTACAGCATCCAGCCAATGTGAATGCAGTCCCGGTTGAACAACGACTACAGCACATATAATGTGAAAGTGTAATGAATGCATCTGTGCTGTACAGACAGTTAAATATGTAAAGGTGAACTTGTGTTTCGCAAACGTCCATTAATGGGATTACAGATACGTACTGGTACTGTCACAAGTAATAAAGCCCATGTAAGCACAAAGACTTAGTAAAGATATGTAACCCACAATAAGGATATGTATGCGTGCCCGCGCGTAACCTACAATAAGGAAATGCAAGTGCGCCTGTGCGTGTGTGATCCGCCACAGCATAGTAAATGAATGCTGTTTCCCCCACGTTAGTTATACATGGCTCAAACCCGTTAACCTCGTAAAGTATGAAACCGGACGAAGCCATGCAAACTACCGGTACATATAGGGACAAACCCCAGATATGTGCCAGAACAAACATAGAAAGTGGATAGAATAACGGGTGTGTCAGTAGCATGGATTCACGAACCTGAACTGCTTGCCAGAAATCCCCACCGTAAGTCTCAGATGAAATGCCACTACATTGCCAGATAGACACAGGTTTATGTAAAACACAGCGAAGATAAAGGGGCAAGCAGCTGTACACTCAGCGACAATCTGTATAGTGGAAAGGTATGGTATGGATATAGATATATGTGTATACACATAATCCACAGACGTAAACCAAAGCAAGTTATGAAATGAGGATTGTACATGTATATATGTATACACAACAGACTTATGTCCCGTAGATATGACATATGTACATAAATAGGTGACGTTACATCTAATATGGGTAGACAAACAGACATGCAGGAAAGGTGAATAAACCGCAGCATTCAAAAACATTGGTCAGAAAGTGACAGTCCAGCAAGTTCTACACTTTAAACATGCAGATAGGTGTCCATTGCAGGACTCCAGAAATTGGAATACATAGTGTCAACCGACATTGATGCAAAAGAAGTGACCACAGCAAATACGAAATAGCTGTACATGCAACAGTATCAGGTGCAAGGGTGATGACACATGTGTCGATAGAATGTATGACGATTTAACTGATATCCGGAGAGTGGGGAGTGCATATAAGTGTCTCCACACTTCAGTAACGCACACATTAAAAATGTGTAATGGGTACTGTAGAGGGTTGTCAGGTATGGGAATCATGGGTATGCAGATATGGGCCTAGGTGTTGTTTGGCAGGGATTTCGTAGGCCCACCCCGCGGGAGTGATGTGGGTATAGCACATGCCTATATCCCCAATAATGGGGCAAACCATCCACTGGATATTGCGGAAACCATTTTGGAAATATGTAGGGCCCTATATCAGTGTCATGTAGGCGATAATCATGGATGGACATGCGTATGACCAAGATGGTACCCATACCTGGCAGACTGTCAGAATAACACAGCTGCACTAAGGCATAGTACATGAAATACAAATAGGGACTATATTAGATATACCCCAGACAAAGTCAGAACGTGGTGAGAATACTGGTGTACCCTTGAATACGGATGTTATGAGTGTTACTAATCATGTAATGGAAATGTCAGTCACTATTATCTACCGCACAGTCCGTAATGCCTTGGCAGCAATGTACCAGAAAGGCACATCACTATGACAAATGTAACAAGGTCAAACGTCAGGGTGTTTACCCATAATGTGTACAGGTTAGAGGTATGAAGGTAACCTGTCCAGAATACATGTACAGAACCTGTGATACTAGGTGGACAGGTGAGAAGAACGACATCAGGACAAATGAGATAACATGTACAAGTCACACGCATGTACGCCGACAAATGTGAATGACAACGTATGCCCTGTGAATGTCAATGTGGAAGGTTAATAGACACAAACGTAATGTGTCCCTCAGGGTGTCATGCAGTGTCACCGTAACAATGTCCAGTCCCCCAGACATGTACATGAGCTCTGCCACTGACGGAAAGCGCAAATACTGGCGCACACATATGGCACATGATAGACCAATCAGTGTGGATAAGCAGCTGTTGGCCTGTGTGAGGAATACAACTGTCTGGGTGGGTGTGTCCTGCAATATAAATGTAATGGCATGTGGCCTGTGATGCCACCAAACAGTGTGTGTGTATTGGTGTCAGAAAGTTGATAGTTTGTTACAGACACATACTCCGCAACTGTACAGATTTACGATGAATGTGCAGAGTTCTGCCTCATATGTTGGGTGTGTTCCACGTAACAGTAACATTCTGGCACTTCCATGATAACTGAAGACATGAAATGATGACAAACATGTGCGTAAGACACCAAATCCGACAGAAAAGCCATACTAATGCAAAACCTATTATTGTGCCAACTATTTACATTTGTAAGAGCAACATGTCAATATTGCCCCTATGTGTCCCACTATCAGATAAGGCCTTGTCCAGCAACTTGCTCTAGGAGGTGGAGTGGTATGAACAGAAACAGATACATGTGTGAGGAAACAGCAATATCAACTGCAAGATAACGCAGACGGTATGACATGCGCTGCAGTAGGACGTGCAGTACTGTCCGCAGGTATGTGCTGACATTGCAAATGACACAGCAGTGTACATGAAGAACCTTTAGGGCTGTCACCTTTACAAATGATGATACTGGGACATACCCACAGCCATGCACACAGCACAAATAGACATACACACATCAAAACTAGGCCATGATACATGAAGCCTCCAGCGTGTACGAGTACAGTGAGAGTACAGCAAGGATAGATGTCTGCCAAGATATACAGCAAATGCCTGTAAGGGCGTGCAACACCACCCGTAACATGGATGTTGCATGGACAATGTTGGGAGTTGCAACATACCCCATTGGTATGTGAAAGCTATGCAAATATGCGATACATAAAACAGTCAGCTGCCCATGCAAGAGCAGGGTTATGGGCAGAAAATAGATATATATATATAGAGAAAGAGAGAGATACAGACATACACATGTGGCAGGGCTGGTAATTGAACCTACACATGACTACCCTATCACACTACAGCATGACGCATTTACAGAACACGCTACCGAGACTACTAAACACAGCAGACACACAAGCATTCTACTAGGTGCGTGTCAACATCCGCAAAGACAAAGACGGCAGCAGGATACGTCTGTATTGCAAAGCATCTAAAAGCACAACCTGAGTCCCCAGGCAGACGGGAGCATGCACACATACACACACACATCTGGCAAGCCTGGGAATCGAACCTACACTTAACTACCCTATCATACTACAGTATGACGCATTTACAGAACGCGCTACCGAAACTACTGAACACAGCACTCCCAGAGGCATACTTCTAGGTGGGTGACATCATCCGCAAATGCAAAGATGCCGATAGGGAATGTATGTGTTGTGAGGCATCTAAAAGCATTACTGTGTCCCCAGGTAGCTGGAAACACACACACACACACACACACACACACACACTTGGAAAGGCCGGGAGTTGAACACACACCTATCTACTCTAACATGCTATAGCATTACGCATTTACAGAACACGCTACCGAGATTACTGAACACAGCATTCTCAGAGGCATACTTCTAGGTGGGTGATATCATCCGCAAAGGCACAGACGCCGATAGGGAATGTATGTGTTGTGAGGCATCTAAAAGCATTACTGTGTCCACAGGCAGCTGTAAACACATGCACACACACACACACACACACACACACACACACACACACACACACACACTTGGAAGGGCCGGGAGTTGAACACACACCTACCTACTCTAACACACTACAGCATTACGCATTTACAGAACGCGCTACCGAGATTACTGAATACAGCACTCTCAGAGGCATACTTCTAGGTGGGTGACATCATCCGCAAAGGCACAGACGCCGATAGGGAATGTATGTGTTGTGAGGCATCTAAAAGCATTACTGTGTCCACAGGCAGCTGTAAACACATGCACACACACACACACACACACACACACACACACTTGGAAGGGCCAGGAGTTGAACACACACCTACCTACTCTAACACACTACAGCATTACACATTTACAGAACGCGCTACCGAGATTACTGAACACAGCACTCTCACAGGCATACTTCTAGGTGGGTGACATCATCAGCAAAGGCAAAGACGCCGATAGGGAATGTATGTGTTGTATGTGTTGTGAGGCATCTAAAAGCATTACTGTGTCCACAGGCAGCTGTAAACACACGCACACTTGGAAGGGCCAGGAGTTGAACACACACTTACCTACTCTAACACACTACAGCATTACGCATTTACAGAACGCGCTACCGAGATTACTGAACACAGCACTCTCACAGGCATACTTCTAGGTGGGTGATATCATCCGCAAAGGCAAAGATGCCGATAGGGAATGTATGTGTTGTATGTGTTGTGAGGCATCTAAAAGCATTACTGTGTCCACAGGCAGTTGTAAACACATGCACACACACACACACACACACACACTTGGAAGGGCCGGGAGTTGAACACACACCTACCTACTCTAACACACTACAGCGTTACGCATTTACAGAACACGCTACCGAGATTATTGAACACAGCACTCTCACAGGCATACTTCTAGGTGGGTGACATCATCCGCAAAGGCAAAGACGCCGATAGGGAATGTATGTGTTGTATGTGTTGTGAGGCATCTAAAAGCATTACTGTGTCCACAGGCAGCTGTAAACACATGCACACACTTGGAAGGGCCGGGAGTTGAACACACACCTACCTACTCTAACACACTACAGCATTACGCATTTACAGAACGCGCTACCGAGATTACTGAACACAGCACTCTCAGAGGCATACTTCTAGGTGCGTGACATCATCCGCAAAGGCAAAGACGCCGATAGGGAATGAATGTGTTGTGAGGCATCTAAAAGCATTACTGTGTCCCCAGGAAGCACATGCACACACACTTGGAAGGGCCGGGAGTTGAACACACACCTACCTACTCTAACACACTACAGCATTACGCATTTACAGAATGCGCTACCGAGATTACTGAACACAGCACTCTCAGAGGCGTACTTCTAGGTGG
Organism: Protopterus annectens; assembly: GCF_019279795.1. Lineage (NCBI taxonomy): Eukaryota > Metazoa > Chordata > Ceratodontiformes > Protopteridae > Protopterus > Protopterus annectens. The sequence continues at coordinate 453,064,853 of NC_056727.1, forward strand.
GTGACATCATCCGCAAAGGCAAAGATGCCGATAGGGAATGTTTAGAGTGTGAGTGGTCTGAAAGCATATTACCGTCCCAAGGTAGACGTACACAAACACGCCAGTGCTGTCAATGGGCCAACTAAATATCTACGGAGCACAACAAACACTGAATAGATATGGGATGCACCACAGACAGTACACCCTTTGAGAGAGCAGCAAGTGTGTTCAATGTAGGCATCCATCGTGACATTGAAATTGGACATCTGGTGCCTGGATGACCACCATGGCTATACAGGATGTCAATGGCCATGCCCACATGCTTAGTATCACACATCTGTTTGGAATGTACTGTGTGTCCATCTACACAACGGCGTACTGGGCATGCTCACACACATAGCTGTTGCAAAGGGCCATCTTGCATGCACACGGAGTCTAATCACAGAGGGGCGCAGTGTGGAATGTACTGTGTGTCCATCTCCACAACGGCATACTGGGCATGCTCACACACTTAGCTGTTGCAAAGGGCCATCTTGCATGCACATAGAGTCTAATCATGGAGGGGCGCAGTGTGGAATGTATTGTGTGTCCATCTACACAACGGCATACTGGGCATGCTCACACACTTAGCTGTTGCAAAGGGCCATCTTGCATGCACACGGAGTCTAATCACGGAGGGGTGCAGTGTGGAATGTATTGTGTTTCCATCTACACAATGGCGTACTGGGCATGCTCACACACTTAGCTGTTGCAAAAGGCCATCTTGCATGCACATGGAGTCTAATCATGGAGGGGCACAGTGTGGAATGTACTGTGTGTCCATCTACACAACGGCGTACTGGGCATGCTCACACACTTAGCAGTTGCAAAGGGCAATCTTGCATGCAGAGGGGCGCAGTGTGGAATGTATTGTGTGTCCATCTACACAATGGCGTACTGGGCATGCTCACACACTTAGCTGTTGCAAAAGGCCATCTTGCATGCACATGGAGTCTAATCATGGAGGGGCACAGTGTGGAATGTACTGTGTGTCCATCTACACAACGGCGTACTGGGCATGCTCACACACTTAGCAGTTGCAAAGGGCAATCTTGCATGCAGATGGAGTGTACACACAGAAGGGAACAGTAAGGTATAACTGCCCTCACACACAGGGTGGTCACACATGCAGTGACCTGTACACACACAGCTGCCATCACAGCTGTCACAGGTACAGGTCACACATGTACACACTTGCAGTGTACACTGTAGCTGTCAAGTCAGCACCATGTCGTTGGTGAAGCCCTACACAGCCTTACGGTCCCACAACACCATGTTGCACATGACCACTGGGCTGTACAGCGGCGTACACCAGCTGTGCAGAGTACACATGTACCAACAGGGATCCAACAGGTGTTATGCATTGCAACAATGCCAGTATACATGAACAGGTCGGCTCATGACATACCATGGCCCTTACACAGCTGTGACACCTGACTGTTGCTGTACACCAATGAACACACGTCTGGGTCCATTGTACACGTGATTGTGTGGATGTGTGCATGGACTGCACACACAACACATACATACATGGCCTTTGATGTACCTCGTGCATAACACTGGCCCAATCAATGCTACACATGCGAATTGAAGGTGGGCCCATGTCTGTTGAATGCTCACACTACAGGGGGTAGCAGTGTTGACTGGGACACATACCCCTGTACTGGTCGCCTGTGACACCCGTGATATCATACCGCAGTCCATGTGTCATGTATGTCAACACACATGTCCAACAATAGCAATGCATACAAACATGGCAACAGGAGACACATGTGACATCTGTACTGTGCATGCAGCAAACATGCATGTGCAGTGGCCGATGTCCGTAACATAGTTGCACCTACCTACGACATGCAGACGCAATGCAGACCCATCATTGACATCTGTATATGGTGACATACAAACAGCATGTATGGAGGGATGTGTGTACGTAACATGGTGAGCCACCTGTCTAGATATATGTGTGCAAAGGGTGGCTCACAGTTGTGTCACACCCCATCCTATCATGCCATGTGCTAACTGTATGCTATGTCGCTGTTACGTGATGGTGCTGACATAATGCATACACAGCGGTCAGGTGTTAACAACTATATGTCATATGGCACCTGTAACACCTACAACCTCCCGTGTGTATATAGCAGCACATTTGCCAGATATAGCGTTGGTACACATAATGCAATCAATACCGCTGCATGTCCAGCAAACGTGTCATCATATGGCTGATATATCATTCCCAGCACTGCCATGTGTGTCCGAATGTGTGACCAGGGTTGCCACATATTGCGGGGAATATGTCCCAGTTGCTACACATCCCTGTACACCATTGTAGAGAACTGCACATACGTCAGTGTGGGAAGCATGACATTCACCGGTGATGTGCATCACACACATCTGCTGTCCATATACACATGTGTGGTCACCACAGTGTGTGTGTGTGTCTGTATGTATGTCTGGTGCTTGGTGTGAGTGTGTATGCTAATATACAGTGGGAAATATCACTGGCCCCACGTGTTGACTCACCCGTAATGGTGATGCATTGCACAACCCTGTTGATGCCATAGGTCCCAGCCATACTGGCTACCTGTGCATGTCCCTTCTCTGTGACACTTCACGTGGGTGCATAGTACTGTGAGGGTGATGACCACACAGGCAAGGGTCCCCAGCTGCACACTATGGGGTGTGCATTATAGTGGTGTACACCCCATGACTGCGGCCATGTTCACATACTGTTACAGGTCCTACTGCTGCACAGTGTGGCCTTCAGCTACCAAGTGACACCTCACATCATCATTGGCCAGGCCACTGTGTACAACCCCTGCACCATATCACCATACCTGTAATGTGTCCTGCTATGTATGTCACGTCTCTGTCCAGTGTAGCCTGTGGCACTGACCACATGCGTCAGGTGCAGTATATGTGCAGACATCTGTGTCATGTTTGTGTGTCCAACACTCAGGATGAGGGTACATGTAGCATGCTGATATTGCCAGACGTGCCAGTGTGTACTCCACAGTTACAACTGGGGGACTGCAAACACTGCTACCTGTAGGCACATGCAAGTACACCATAGGAGGGAACCAGGGTATCACAACAAACATGCTGCTACAGATGTAACCGAGACACATACCATGAACACATCACAATGCATGCTGCACCTGCACTACATGGTGTGACTGGTGCATGTTGACAGTACACAAACCTATGTTACATACACAACTCAGTATTCACACACAACCACTGCAACATACACATCCCTCACTATGCATACACACCTCTCACTATGCTGTTCACCATGTGCATCAGAATATTTGTGCATAACCCTGCACCGATGGTGTAGATGACAGGGATGCAGCACAGGCTTCATCATATACACAGGGTGATATGTTTGCCAGGGGCATAGGCTGCACCAATGGATAACATCATGTGTGTGTGTAAGGGCCGGTGAGTTGACTGGACATATCTGTGCAAAATGCATGTGGGTGTTGTGGAGCCCTACAGTTGTGTTTGCTGTGTGCATGTATGTGTGTACACAGTTCTACTATTTGTCATGCCTACACGGGGTATAATTGACAGCCCCAGATTGTACAGTGCAGGTTGTACAGCTCACTGTGTCCGTCCACGGCCACATGACCTGTGCCTGCCTGGGGTTGCACGGGCACTACCAGGTGGAGGTACAGAGTGGCTACTGTCCGACGACACATGTCCGCTGGAAACGTGTCCCCGCTGAGACCGTCCAGGGCCACGTCCACGTGGCCTGCTGTGTCCTGGTGTTGACATCGCTGCAGCAGCTGCACTGCTACTGCTACCGGCACTATGGGAGCGGGTTTGTGAGGTGGCACGGTCATGTTGACCTACACTAGGTGGTGTTGCTGGCCTACGTCCATGTGGCCTACGCCTCACTCCTACCAGGTGTTCCAGCACAGACAGCTCCTGCTCACGGATTGCCATGCCTTGGTCAAGGATACTGACCATTTCACCTAGTCGCCTATCCAGAACATTAGCAATCTGCTGTTGAGCATTCGCCAATGCATGGATGTTGTAATTTAGGGTGTGGATAGCAGCCCTCTGCAGCCTCTGCCCTTCTCTGTTCTGCCTTTCAGCACGTGCCTGTGCTGCCATTACAGTCTGGAACATGCGTCTGGTGATACCAGCTGCTGCGCTCTGTCCTGCAGGTGCATGTCTGCCAGAGGTCCTCTTATGAGCAGCACCGGCCACATGCCTGTGTGGCACATCTGCAGTCATTACACTGACACCATGGTGTGCAGACACACCTTCTGTAACCACCACACATTCCTGTCCCACGCCAACAGACACTGACTGTCCTTCCTCTATGGCCACCGGTGATGTGGTATGTGTTGGCAGCAAAACTGTGTGCGGGGAAGAGGGGGACGTAGCTGGGATGGTAACCATTGGCACAGATTCAGCCCCTGACAACCCTGCCTGTACCTCATGCATATGTTCATCACCGCTAGTATCTGTGGGGACACTAACATCAGATGGACCGCAGGAGGGTAACGCACCTACATCACCTGTGAATGCAAAGAAATACTGTAAAGTACAATAGACACAGACACACACACAGACACATACACACACAGACACACACACACACAGACACACACACACACACACACACACACACACACACACACACACACACACACAGACACAGACACACACACACAGACACACACACACAGACACACACACAGACACACCATGCATGTGATTTGTCAGATGGCATGCAGCATGCCTGCGATAGAGCAGAGGGCATGCAGCTCAGACATTAATAGTGTTAGAAAGCATACCTCCCTGGGGTGCACACTACAGCAAGCAGGTGTCATATCAGTAGCCATGCAGGTCACACAATCATGGTAGTATGCATGCATCTCCGTGATACACCATGTGGGCCAGAACAGGATAACAGTACACGTCTGATGTGTCCTTGACATGTAATCTGCTGACATGTGCATTAACATGCATACATGTTTGACACAATGGTATCCTGACACATGTACAGCATCATAATGGGCTTCACATTGCAGTGTTGTGTGTATGCCCTACAGATAGAATGCATGTTTATTAAATGTGCATGAGCACGGGAGGTTAGTGTGAGCCATCTACATTGCTATACAGTGTGAAGTACAGACACTGTGCCATTGTATGGCAACATGAGGCATGTATGTTGCTGTAGAATGCATAATGTGTACACATTGCATAGCCATAACTTAACATAACATAACAGTATACCCTCTCACTCACTACAGGGCCGCAATCCATACATGAACATTGTGGTGTCCCTGTGGTCACACCTACACAGTACTGACCTACACTCTATGTGTCCTGGGACACTGGCCCCATGTCACCTTCCAACGTCCCAGGCTGTGATGTCCACCAACCTCCGACTTACATGTCTCACCACTAGGCCACCATATTCAGTAATAGCCTTGGTTCAGACATTGTAGACCATGAATGGCACAGGGCAGCATTTATCACACTACACACAGGTGGCACCACATTGCACAAGTGGGACTATAGTCCTACACACCTGACTGGACTGTTCTGTGTGGCTATGGGGCACATCATCAGGGACGTCATTCTCAGAGACATTGTTGGTCTCCCGCCCTCTGCCGCCACCCGGGTTGGGCTCTTTAAGGCCAGAGCATGGGCCCTACACATGGTGGACTCCTTTCATACAGTTACCAGGGCAGTTGCTGATGGTACGGGAGTCCACACATCCTACATTGTCCTCTCATTGCCTTTCAGCACCATTCCCCATTCTGGTATTGACAACATACACATCCACCTGCACATCGTACCCTGTGTCTCATGATGTTATGCTATGTGGCTCATGGACAGGACACACAGTGAGGCCAGCATACCATAGTACCTACTACATGTCGGGTACTTTGGCATACCACGGTCCTCAGTCATAGGGCCCTTCATGTTATGTATATGCTTCCCTGTGGAACAGGCTGGCACAGGGCACTTTCCCTGCCTGGCTTTAGAACCCCTACATACCAAGCGCCATGATTGCTCCACCAGCTGATACTGACTCCAACCATACGGATGTCACTGTGACAGATACATAATATGACTATCATGACAGCAAGCTGCATGACACAAGGTGCATGCACATCACCTTTGCATTACACCATTCACCCACTGACTATCACATGGATGGTGGTCCCCTACCTACATATCACATTGTACATGTTTGCAGTACACACATATGTCGCACCCACTCCTGTGGTTACCGTATTGCCACTGTGGCGTGGATATCCTCCTACGTGGCCACACCTATCTGTACTGGGTGTGTAACTGGTACATAGGCACCCATTGTACCTCTGAACACATGACATCTACACACATTCAAGGGTACACCACCCCATTTAGGGTGTACCTTACACAACAGCTACAGCTTTACATGCCACTACATTAACACACCATGATGTTTACTGAGCTCCGACAGTGTCGATTTGCGGATGCACTACGGACACCACATCTGTACACATTTGCATACTACATATTCAGGGGTGACCTCTGCTGATCAGACAGGACCCATGTCCACAACATTATTGATGGATATACTCCTCATACACAACATAAGCAGAGGCCACTGTGAGCAAAATGCTCATGGATATGTGTACACATGCCACAATGAGTGGGATGTGCTTCTGGGTTACATTCCCAGACCGGACAGTCACCATGCTGTGGAACATAAGTCCTCAGTACATCACGCAGGGACACTCAGTGGCACTGTTCATGTGATACCTCCCTTGGTGGTTGGGAGACACATGTAGGCCTGGGATCACTGCAGTGGCTGTACTGTGCAGTGGTGCAGGTGATGCCTGGCTCTGCTCTTCACAGGGCACTACCCTGGAGAGGTGCCACTAGTGTGAACACTGTAGTTGTGCTTACACATGGACTTGACAGACTGCATAGTGCCCCACTATGCACCTGTGCAGCTATTACTTGTCCTTTGTGCATGGTTACTTGGTAGCCCTTCCATTTAGATTAGCTATCATGCTATTACTATGTCCCATACCTACAGGCCATATGTATCCTGTTATTGTACATACCGATAGACGGTACCTGTGGTATGCATGTTATGCTGTGTTGAATATCTGTCATATCTACCTATAATACTATACATTACACATATTTCACATAGTATCCCATGATGCAAAGCATACTTGCTCAGCGGGACCACCTTACATATGTCACTAACGTTATTTGCCCATACACATGCGTGCTGTGACAGTAGATCAACATATACTATCCCCTGCTAGGGCACATCCTTGCTGGACATACCCTACCACTGATGGTGGGTTGTATGGCATTGTTCTGTGTAATGGCCTCATGTAGCATCCCTTCTGGTGTCTGTGCTATGTACCTTGTGTCCCACTGCTGGACGCACAGATTCTACAAGCATTAGTATGCTTAGCAAGACATGACTACATAAATACCTTTCCCCACTTTATGCATTGCGGACACGTTTAATTAATGCAAACCAGGCTATACATACAGTAAAACTAGTTAATACAGATCATGCTATACATAACCTTACATATCGGGCGTTCTACATACCTTGTCATCATTACGGCATTTCAATTCTATCACTCTCACAGTGTTTCCAATATTTTTCGGTATGAGCATATGGTTTGAATGTCTGGCGAGTCATCCTTATATACGTCGATACCTGAAACGTGGATTCTTCCCGCCAATTGGTGCTCCTGAGTGACTAATTACTTGCATATCAGCTGTGCAGCTACTCCATTCACCAATTATGCAGCAACAGTGGGGTATAATTGGATTCTCCACTTGGGCGTTGCCTATTTGCTCTACCTTTGGGGAGACGGTCTGTATTGTGTTTTGTTATGTGTAACTGCAACTGCTATGCATGGAAACAAGTATAGTTTGGATTCATGTCCCCCGTGGATTGTGTGTGACAGGTAGAGTATTTGGTTCAACATGTGGGTGTACCTGTCATCCCGACGTCTGATAACGGAGTATTGCAATCAATACCTGTAACATGGCTGTTTGTTCCATTATACTACGCCTACAATTATGCATGTCGCCTTTAATTGTGTCTCCCACATGGTATGTTGAGGGTTCTGCAGATGTAATTGACTGACTGGATGTATGTGCTGCTATTACAGTTTGTATTGCTTTAGTTTCTAGTGTGGGGGATGTCGGTGGTTGTACGTAACATATACGGTTTGTGGGCCTTGCATTCCTACATAATCCGTATATATGTGTGTGGGCTCCATCCCTGATTAGAGAGCTAACAGTTAGTAGACTTATGTTATGGGATTGTACGTTGGGCCGTTGTTAATTGGTTTCTATATTGTCTGCAGCTGAGCTTGCTACTTGTATACCTCCGTAATTGCAGCGATATATCAGGGGATATGTGTAGGTGACAGCTATCCCTTGTATTTCTGTCCCAGATATTTGCAGTCATTGTGGTTGTGTTGTTAAAAGAGCCGGTTTGCCATGTGTTGCCACCTTATCATATGGTCATTGTTGGACACTTGCGGGACACAAAGCGGTGTTTACAGGCCAACACGTGGCCACGGTCAGTACACAGGTAGCACATACTTTTATCCTCACTACATACCTATTGTTTTGTGACTTTGGATACCTATCATATTGCATGTGACATTTAAGTTTCTTACATACAGGCATGACTATTAAATACAACTGTTACATTATATATGGGACATATTTATGTCCTACCATCTCGGACATTTGCCCTTTGTACTGTTTTATGTCAGGACACACCTGCCCAGGGTGGGGATGTCCCTCCTACTGTGGTACAGGTAGTTACCGTATGCCTACGTCTAGCTATACCCACACCTACCATACTGGTCTGCCTCTGACTTGGCACCAACATACACATGTTGCGGACACACACACACATTACAGTCACACAGAAATGCACACCGCACCCTCGACGCACACTTACACAGACCACGGCACTCACAGACTCAGTTGAACACAGTACCTATGTGGACCGCAACACCGTCAGTGGTGACTAACCGTCCCTTCATATCATCATACTATTACTCGTGGATGTACTGTTCCGGTACTGTGTTCTATCGGTCTTTCACCCTCATGGTTACGCATGTCGGTATGTTACACATTCCTTGGTTGGCGGTATCCTATTTATTTGTACCTCCATGATGTTATGAATGTCATTGGTCTATCTATCATATTTGCAGATATTGCTGAATCCATCTATATCACCATATATCCCTCTATTGCCCTTTCTATCTGTATCATATATATGCATATGTGTACATATATATATATATATATATATATATATATATATATATATATATATATATATATATAGATATATATATATATATATATATATATATATATATATATATATATATATATATATATATATATATATATATATATATATAAACATATATATATATCTGGCGGGGAACGTGACAGGCACACAGCACCACCATATGCTGTAGGACTCATGTACTGTTCAGGTGTTGGCATTCCGTGTTGCACTGGCTGTTGTGTTTACAATGTTTGAGGGCTGCCTATGTAGGAGTCACACATTGGGCCACCTATACATTACAATTTACAGGTGGTCATGTTTGTGTGCCATCCATTTTACTGTGTGTGCAGGTGGAGAGGTGTCAGTCCGTAGGGGCCTACACAGTCAGAGTATGTGCTATACGTTCCCTCTTTGCCAAGGCATAGGCATATTGTGCACGCCTCCATCTGCCTACTGGGGCTGGCACAGTGTGTTCATGGTCTGTATCCCTCTGTGCCTGTACTGGCCTTGGCAATTCCGGTTGCCTTCACCATTTTGTCCCTGCTGCAGCTGCTTCCGCAGGATCATATTATGTAGCATGGCACATACTATGACGATGTGGGCAAACGTGCCTGGAGAGTACTGCAAGGCTCCACCAAATGTATCCAAGCACCGGAACCGTGATTTCAGCATCCCGAACACACGCTCTATGATGATTCTGGTTTGTGTGTGTGCCTCATTATGGCGTTCTTGCATGGGTGTGTGTGCATTTCTGATGGGAGTCATCATCCACGGCTCCAGTGCATAGCCAGCATCCCCTACAAGATGGCCATGTGGGATGTCCCCCTTGACAAATACCTGATACAGCTGTGAGGCATGCCAGATATGGGAGTCATGGTAGCTTCCAGGGCTGCCAGCACACACATCCATGATAATACCCTGGGCATTGCACACGACCTGGCAGTTGATGGAGTGGAATCCCTTGCGGTTTATGTAGCGCATACCCTGCTCACCGGGTGGTGACTTGATTTGTATGTGCGTGCAGTCTATCGCACCCAGTACCTCCGGGTATTGTGCCACACGGTGGAAGTGACGCATATTGCTGGCCAACTCCTCCTGAGTTCTGGGGAAGTATATCTGCTCATTAGCATGTGGTAACATGGCATCCAGGAACTGGTGTAGTACCCTGGATGCTGATGCCTGTGAGATACCCATTATATCTCCAGTTGGCCTTTGAAAGGTACCTGTGGCCAGTAATTCACAGGCTTACACATACCTTCGTGTCCACTGGTATGGGTTCCCCTCTGTTGCTTCTGGTTCTCAGGCGTGGCCGGCACAGCTCCACTATTTGCTGTAAGATGTCCCTGTCCACCCTGTAGCACTCTACTATCTCCAGGTCATGTAGCCCCTGGTAAGTTACCCTTGGTCTGAACACTCTCCTTCTCCTCCGAGGCCTGCAGTGGTTGTCAGCATCATCCTCAACAACAGTCTCTGTCACATGCTGATGAATCACAGCTATGGCAGCTCTCAACATGTACATTTTAAAAGTTCCTCGTGTGTTTACACCTATGGTGCAGTGTTTGGGAATACACAGGTGTGTGTTGGGTGCTTACACACTTTATACTATTGTGCTGTGAACACCGCTGATGTCATAGGGTGTGTATGTACGTTCATAGCTACAGGTTACTTTATGTGTTTTACTGCCGGGACTACTATTGTGGTGCCTTTGGTGTTGAATTACATTTGCCTGCCATGGATTACCTCTTGGCCTTCCCTTTACATTTCTGCGCATTGCACCTACCATTTTCTGGCGTGCATCCTGCAGCCTACTTTCATTTGTGCTTTGCTGGACCTGGCGTATCTTGCGTTATGTGTGCTACTGCCGGTCTGCTGTCGGTTTGCTTCACTCTGCTGTGTCAGATCTCCTATCTTTGCAATTCAATACCTCCCCTCCTTTCTTTGCATTCACATGCCTCCCCTATCCTGTTTTGCAGGTTTCTGCAAGCAGACTTGTCAGCTGCCGTCGATTGGCCTTCGTGGGTTGATTGGTGTTGATTGCTCATTAGTACTCCAATTACCCTACTTCTGCATTTCCTTCTTTTCTTCCCCTGTCCTTCCTGTTTATGCTATTGTTGGTGGCACGTGCGTCTGATTACTGGGTTTCGGGCACATTTCCATCCTCGTACACATGCGCTTTTGGACACCATGTGTGCTCTCAGCTAAACGATTCCTCCCCACCCCTGTCCTGCAGCTTTGCTTAGCAACGGACAGGCCAGATTTGCAATGCTCCAATGTGCTTAGTGCTACGGTGGCACACCCCTCTGCTTATGTCATGTATCTCCTCTGAGCCACTCCTCGGTGTTATACAGCTGCGCCGTATGGTACAACCTTCATCCGGCGGGACATTTGCGATTCAGTATTATCTGCCTCATTTGCATGGCATTGACTGCTAATTCATAGTTACTGTGCCGAACACTATCGCAAGCCCTTAGCAACCCTTGCACCTTGGTTGTGGTGTTCCATGCCTACCATTGTGTATTATGCTGTAAACCTGATTTCTATTACATTGCAATTTTATGACATTTTTATATTATTTCTTTATGTTACAGCTTCTGCACACATGCCATGCGGTTCTGCTGTGCGTTACTGTGGACATGACATTAAATGTTGTTATATACGCGTTGTGCATCTTTTCTTATGCCATTGGCTGTGTATTTCACCATTGGCATATGTTCACGTTGTGATACCTGGGTCTGGCCCTCTTCCATAGCTCTGATGTTATGTTTGGGAAAATGTAAACTGTGTTTTTTGGTTTACATTTCCGTGGGCTTACGCCTGCACCACTTCATGAATCGCTATATGCCTTCATTTGCATGGTGCAACACTGCACATGGGGTGATTTGCATACCTACGCCGGGGGCTGCGCAGATGTGGCGTACGCCGGTAGTGCAGGTGGAATTGGATCGTACCTGAATCGGTCGGTGGACATATTTGGCGTTATCACGCCTAAGCTATGCGTGCGCCTGGTGCAAGCTTCATGAATCCCGGGGAATGAGTATTTGAAAAATATTCCAAAATGTGTTTTGGTGAAAGAGTAAGGCATGGGTTTTCCAAAAGCAAAGGGGTATCCCTTGGATCACTGGATAATTTCTGGTTCTACTGCTATTCTACAGTTACATAAGTGATGTCCTGATTCCAGAGTCTAGCTGACATAAAATGCGCAGATAATATCATGGCTGTGTGGTGTATTGCAAGTGAATTGGATTATTTAAATATGTAAAAAAGTAATGAATAAAGAGGTTACTAGTGTTTTTCTGATATAATGGTTTAGGTATTTTGATAAATAATAAACTCTTCTTTGACAATCATATGGGCAGCAGGTGCAGAAAGTTCAGAAAGACTGTGGTCCAGATTCAATAACACTTACACTAAGTGTACACTAACCCCCAAATTTAATAAACTCCATGTTGTAATAGTGCAAGCCATACACAGAGTGAATTGTGGCTGTGTCTACAGCTCCCCCTCAGCAGCACATTTTGCATATTAATAAAGGCAAGCTATGGAGGGAGAGCCATGGACTTGGTTACTGAATCAGTGTAGGGGGTGTGTTACAGTGCTCAGTGTGTAATACACCCCCTGTACTGTCAAAATGCCGGACGGCACTGAAATACAGAAATTAATTGTTTTACTTGGCCATCTTTTTTTGTTTGTAGGGGGTGTGATACAGTGTCCATAACACCCCCCCTGTATTGTCAAAGTGCTAGATGGCACTGAAATATAAATGTTAAAATGTAATTTCCCTTTTTTTTTCTTCTTTTCCTTGTGTTTGTGCAGCGTGCCACTTAGCAATGAACATGTGCCAGACATTTAAAAATAGAAACTGGGTGCTTTCAATTTTAATGAAAAATGTCAAGTTTAAACATGGCTGAGTGGGTTTGCATGGTGCGGTGCTCTGCCTCAGCAGTGCTTAAATGTAACTGAGAGTTATGTAGAACTATATAGCTCTAATCACAATCACCATATCCTTGGTAATTGAATAGTTAGAGTGACAGCTTTGTGTGCAGTAAGTACACGGTTCGAATACAGGCCATTCAGCTTTTTACATGTGATAGGGAAATGTTTTTAAAAATTACTTTTTGTTATGTATACATTGACATTTGTTAACCAGGTTAGTTCAGTTGGAACAGAAGCCCGGTTGCAGTGGAGTCCAGAGGACAAAAGCCCCAGTTACACACAAGTGTCCAATACATGAAAGTCACGCTCCAAGATAAAGTAATTAAAATACATAAGGTTAGGTGATATAAAGTAAAATAGATACACATAATAATAAAGTATTATTAATGAACAATTAATTTCAGCATTTTTTTTTAATATTTTTAATAAAATCTAGTTTGCCCTTAGCTAAGCTCTGCTAAGCACTGCTAAGCCAAGCCAACAATGCTTAAACAGGACCTGTTTTAGCATTACTTAGCAATGCACAACTCCTCTTAGCTGGTTTGGATACTGCTAAGCAATCCCAGTTTAAGCACTCCTCAGCTCAGCTAAGCAGGTTTGCACACCGCTAAGCATTGCTAAGCATTGCCAGTTTAATCACTGCTCAACTAAGCTTAGCGGGTTTGCACAGTGCTAAGCTTACTTAGCATTTTTAAAAATGGTCCAATGGCAGCAAAGGATGGGAAAAACAACCTTATTTAAGATGAACAGGCGGGAACACAGCCAGAACCTGTTGCAGTTTAATCACTGCAGGAGCTATGGCTGGAGTTGGAGAGGGACTGTGCTTCCAGGCGCAGTGCTGGGGCATTTTGGAGTCCAGGGTCATGGTTGGGCGCCTTGTCAAAGACCATGGTGACAGACTGCTGCAGGACCAGTACCAAGGCTCTGAATACAAGTCAGAGTCCTGGGACCATCTGGCATGTGACCTCACCACTGCAACTGGAATCCCCTGCACTGGTGAGCAGGTGCATCATCATTATGACAACCTGAAGAAGGAAGGGGGGCTCTTGGCCCAATGGATCCAAGACACTCGAGACTGCAATGCTGCAGAAGTTTGTAAGTATCGGAATCATTGATTTATCAAATTCTACTATGAATATCTGATAGGTATTCATAATGGTATGTTTTCCACCACATCTGCAGAGGAGAGGGCTCACAACTTGGAGCCCCATGCAGGGCACCTGGCCAGGATGTGCTGAGAGTGTAGTGAGTGCAGATGTATCTTGAAATATATAGTAATCTAATTAAGAAATAGTACAGTAGTAACTGCCAGTAGGTATAGTCTGTTGTAAGTGTACTGCATTGAATGTGTACATAGCCCTAGACTGATATAAGTGAGTATTGCCAGGTACAGTTCAATATAGATGAAAGCATGAAACATGCTATGGTATGTAAAGAAAGTTAATACAACATTAATAATGTGTGGGAATAACATGTGTATACTGTATTAATAATACATGTTCTGGTAATAAAGTACACTGGCATTCAAAATGTGAAGGGAATAAATTAACTGCATCCCTAATCTACAGGAAATACAGTACAACTGCAGTCAGAATTGTGAAGAAATAAAGGTAGTACTGCATAGATTGTATGACAACAGATGTGTTCCAATGCCTGCATTATGTAAAGTTTAGAACAATAAAGATTGTCAGCTGTATGTCAATCAATGTGTCATGTCACCTAAAGGTGGGAGGTTGGCATAATGGTTAAGTTATTTCCCTTACAGACACAAGGTGCAGGGCTTGATTCTCATGTGGGGTAACTGGCTAGGCTTAAAATGGCCCACAAGGGCAGTTAGCCTAGTACTAATATATGACGCTATGAATATAAATCTGTCTTCTGACAACTGTTGTGTATATCCTGGGCTGTTCAAGAAATCAAATATTACAGGTTTTGTGAAGTAAACATGGGTATAACACCATGAAGTGAATGAAGGTTGGCCAATAAGTAACTGTCATGCTAAAATGTAGATGTGGAGCTGTACTACAAGATATAATGCTATTTGTTCTGCACTAAGATCTGAACCTAGAGTAGTATTGTCTAAGGTATTATAATGTGTTTCTCCCAGGACTGTCTTGTGTTAACCATTGCATTTCAGCTTTATGCATCCCTGAACGTTGGTATGCTGATGTAGGCAAGTATAAAAGTGTAATAGCTGTAGACTGCAAATGTATATGGGTCAGGTAGACAACCCAGCACCCCGATATAATCTGTACAGATCACACATCTTCCCATCCACAAGGGGTTAATTGTGTACACCTGCATTCCAAGGATTAATACACAGCTCACCTACTATCTCTGTCATGCATGAATCTCATGCGTGTATGTTCAACTGTCACTGCAGTCTTGTGTGACACTACCTATATTACCAGGTCACACTTTGTCACCAGGTGAGCTTTAGGTACATATCACTCAATCAGCATACAGCAGTGACCCAGTAGCTCAGTGTGATAAGCAATATATATGTTGTTCATTTTGCCACACACAGTCTGGGGTTTGAATCCAGGGACAGGTACTAACATATAATTATAGTAACAGACAAGTAGCACTGACTATTTATACAAACAGTTATGCATTGTTAACAGATTTTCTCCCCACAGGACTTACAGGTAAATAAATGTCTGTAGTAGCTATATGAAGGGTATACTAATGTCTGTGTTCAGATGTAGCAGTGCGTAAACAGCATTTCTCAGCAAGGTGTTAAGACTCCATTAAATAAAATGACATGAAGTACAGTACTATTCCAAGTTAATGAGACAAATTAAATGGTCTCTTGGTACAGCTGTATGCCTGGTGCATCTGTGAATGTCGGCTGATAGTCTAACCCGATGCCTGCCAATGATGGCAGGATAAGTGTAAACTCTCTGTACTGTGCATGATACATGTTCCAAGTGTCACACTGTCATGTATAGTGATCACTGCTGCCAAAAGCCTTGGACACAGAGATAAACTCAGTTGAAGTATGCCAGTAGCACACTCACACAGCATCTGTGTAGAGTACACCTTGGTTGTTATATATGTTCCCCTGACAAGTAATAGTCCCCTGTAGTTATGTACCTATAGGTGTTACAGCAATAGTCCCCTGTAGTTATTTACCTATAGGTGTTACAGCTTGGCCAATACCATCACATCTGGATAGCTTGAGAGGTATGTACATGCTATAGAAGCTATATGGCACTTGTAGACATAAAGTAAGGGCAGACCTGCAGAGTATTGAGCAGTAGTGTTGTAAAAAATATAGCCTATGCAGATGGTAATGGAATGTCTTTCTCTCCTCCCACCCCTTATCTGCATCACAAATTATTATTATTATACTCTGGGTTTATTTCCATTTTCACATATGTTGTTCTCAAAACCTAATGTTGGGCCTTGTGTTAGATTATTGGTTATATATTATAATGGTTGCATACTGACATACCTTGTTGAAATACCAATGTTGTTGGCCTTTTGCAATAACTGTTACTGGCATGCTGTTACAATAATGACTGCTATTCCATTTATGCCTGTGTTATGTATACTATGCAATTCTATTTTTCTGGGTTAATTGGAACACCCATGCATGCTGTTAACTAATGTTGAAATGTTCTGTTCATGACTAACCAATATATTTTGACAAACCTCAACACCATGGCACACTTGGGTAGGCAGCTTCCAGTGGATCCGCCTATCCCACCTCATCTGGCTGTTGAATCAGGTCCCAGAATGTCTGAGACCCAACCTGGAGCTGCCTCCTCCTCTGGTCCTGCACCACCCTCGAGTGGAACTGCCTCAGGGATGGAGCTTGTCCCCCCGGGCATGGGCATGGAGAGGATGTTATCATCTGAACTCAGTTCCCAGGCATGGTGCGTAGGGTTATCCAGCACAATTTGGATGACCAACTGTGCTAGATCAAGAGCAGACTGGCCTACCTGGAGGGGCAGGATGGCCCCAGTGCCTAGCCCCCAGGACAGCCACCTTCAGGGAAGTGAAGAGGCAATGGTGACTGTCCATGGGTGGGGAGCTCAGTTCCACTGTTTCCATCTAAGGGCACTTGATCCTCTGATTCCCAAACACCTTCCACATCCAAGGTGTTTACCCCATCATGTGTCTACACTGCCCCATCCACTGTCTCATCTGTCTTGTCTGTCTGCAAATGCAACCTCTCCTACCCAACTTACCCCCCAAACGTACCTACAACCATTCCCCAACATTCCACTCTCTTCTTAAAAAAAGGGCTTCTGTCCTGCAAAAAAAAATATATATCTCATACATAGCTCTCCATTTTGCCCCACATACACTGCCATCAGTCAATCATCCCAGCAATTAATCAACAAAGTTATGTCACCCCATCCCCCTCTGTAGGATGTGAGGCTCCAAATTCCAAATTTTCCACAACATGCACAGCTGTTGCTGTAGAAGAAATGGACAGCTATTGTCCTTTCCTAAACCCATCCTGCACATCCCTATCTGCCTTTCATATTGTTTTTCCCCCTGCTTGCCTCCATTTCACCACTTTCCTATCATCCCTTTTTTCTTTTCTTTTTTTGGAAATAGTGCAGGTTTAAGCGGGACTAAGTACCTCTTAACATCGTGGTGCGCAGTGCAAACCCACACAAACCCACTTAAAACTGCTTAAAACTGCTTTAATCACCTCTTCTAATTCTGACACTGTTATGCACTTCAATAAAATAATCACCCCTGCCAAGTCTCAAACCCAGGACCCTCTGAACTACAGCATAATGTATAAGACCACTAGACCAACTCAGGTATGGCATAGTGCCAGCACAGAAATGTGACATCTCCAAGGTACAGCTGTATATGTGCATGGTTACCTAGGTGTGTATGTGTAGAACAGTGTGTGAGGGACAATGGAGGCAGACAGCGTAATCTTGCATGCATACCCCTTGACACAGCATGCTATTCTTGATACGGTTACCTGGGAGTTTATTTATTTATTTATTTATTGCATTTGTTAACCAGGAAGGTCCACCAGGCCTAGAATGTGCCCATTTTCAGTGGAGGCCTGGGGAGAAAAGCTCCACAATAATTACATACAAAGAAAATATTAATACATAGCACATAAGAAAGAATATCTAGCAGTACTAGTACACTGAATGAAAATAATAAAACAGCAGTAAAAATGATTAGTTCTGTAGGATGACAGCTTCATAGGATCATAGAAGGTTACTAGAGTAATGGCCTTGGGTCCCTTACAAGCCTAGCCATTACTTTATTCCTGACAGAATTATCGATCAGCACATGTTGCCCCTGTCATTGAGGGACAGGGGTGCGACCCCTGGGACAGATTTGTGGTTTCCCATCCACTTATCATGGCTGCACTTGATGAGGGTCTGCATGGTACTCTGTTTGACATGTCTGAGAAGTGCATTCCTGTGACAGGACAGCTTCTGGGAGACAATCCTGTCTCTCTAGCAGGTTTTGTTGATGTTGCATACAGATTCAGGCCTGTTGTGCTTTTAATTTGCAAAGATTTAGACTCACATATATGGGCCAACTGTTGAAGGGCTGGGCACAACATTGCCATCTAGGTGTGCCACAGCCCACCTGTGGACAACCTGTCCAATACCAAGTGGGCCACTACTGAATCAAGGCTGTCTGCATGGAACAGGTGTTGGAGGCCATGGATTACCTTTGTGGGTATTACTATGGCCTTTCCAGTTGCTGCAGATGTATGGATAGGTACATACCAAATGGGCTATGGTACTAAATTATTGTTGTAATGACTGAGGTCCATACAGAGGTAATGTCCACCTTTAGTCTGTATGCACTCCCCTTACCTATGTGGTGAACCACGTACAAGCCTTTTCTGACCACTGCCACTACTTGATAGCTGAATGCAACAGTGTTATCAACCTGACTACCCAGGTCTCTTAACACATGTGTGTTTATGGGGTTGCCATTAATGTGGGGAATAGTGGGGCCATGTCCTTGCCATATGATATGATGGCACTATTTCTGCATTCAGTTTGATGCCAGGACCTTGACACCATTCCATACCCAATGTATGACCCTGTTGAAGTGGGTTAACATCAGTTGGTGGGTTAATGACAGACAGCACACTACTTACAGTCACCACAGCCTTAGGCAGTACCTACAAATATGGGTGGTGGCAGTTGGCATTCATGCCTAGATACATGTGGGTCATTGGGGACAACAGCTACTCACAGGGCCTCCACATACCTACATACTGCACACACATGGACAACACAGAGTAGGGTTGCCACCTTATCATATGTGCAATGTAGGACATGTCTTGTGGTATTGTGAGAGTTGGCAGAACAAACCATAACCATGGCAAGTGCAATGGACCGGGGTTCCTTTGGTTTTCCAATATAACAGCTTCTTTGTGTCACATTTCCATAGCTTATGCTATTTCTCATTACCTTAAGGTGCTTCTAATGTGACATAACTGCTTTATGCAACTATTACACAACGTTAGTAAATGTTTGCTGTCCTACACTCTTGGGCCCTCTGTAATTTTTGAGTTGTTTTCACATATCACACCTGACCAGACATGGACTGCAACCTGCAGGGTGGGACAGGTGGTGGCCATACCTCTCACCTGTACAGATCTCTGCAGAATGTCATGATGTTTGGCACATATTTTAGGTCCATCTGTCATAACACTGTGGTTTTCTGGCAAATTAGTGGCACACGATTAAAGACTGGCATTAGACAATAATGACATATATTTTCATTTCAGACTTCATACCCTGCAGAAATATATTTTAATTTCAGACTTCATACCCTGCAGAAAATGCATGCTAATGCACATCCTGTTATGCTATCTACTTTCTATGTTTGTAAGAGCAATATATAAAGACTGAGCCTAATGTTTGAACTTTGTCTCATTTTTCTGTATGGCTTTATCCAGATATCTAAGGTGTAGAGAGGTATAGTGGTGGCCCTAACACAGTCACACTGCTGCAATGGGATATACATACATACACACACCCACTCATGAACTGTCTTTGTTGACTGTAGAACCCCTATCTGCCTTGTTTTACATATGCTAGCACTATATACATATCAGATGTGCCACAAAGCGTATATGTTTTTTTCAGTATCTGCCACTAATTTTCTGGTGGATGACATCTTCAAATGCTGTAAGGATTGCAAGTGGGGGTTTAACAGGTTTGCAGAGGCTCTTAAAATGGTATAACTATGACACACACACATACACACACACACACACACACACACACACACACACACACACACACACACACACACACACACACACACTGCTGCAGGGGGATATGCATTCAAACACATATACACTCACAGCTACATTTGAGATCAGAACCCCTACCTATCTAGTTATGTACACTATAGACTGATGTAAGTATTGCATGCACCACAGTACTATTGTGTTAGAAAAATGTCTAACTGTGCTTCTAAGGTGGATGACATCAGTAGGCCCTGAATAGTTTGCCAATGGGGGGATAACAGGGTGTAACAGGCCCACAAAATGGTATATCCATTGCACACACACACACACACACACACACACACACACACACACACACACACACACACACACACACACACGGCAAGATAGCCATGCTGTTACAGGGGATATGCATACACAGACACTCACACATCTGTCAGTTTTAAGATTAGAACCCCTACTTATCTAGTTATATGTACTACAGTGCTACATACTTATTGCATGTGCCAAAGAGGTTATATGCCTGGAGAGTGTCCAATGGTGCATCTAAGGTGGATGACATTAACAGGTCCTGTAAAGTAGTGCAATGGGGGGGTTAACAGGGTGGAACAGGCCTTAAAATGTAGTGGCATTGCACACACATAGGCAGGAAAGACACACAGCCACAAGGGGATATACTTAAACACACACACACACACACACACACACACACACACACACACACACACACACACACACACACACACACACACACACACACACACACACACACACACACACACACACACAGCGGGTGATGTGAGATTACAACCCCTACCTAACTACTATTACACAATGGAGCACACTGTAGTATTTGCATGTGTCACTGATTACTATTGGTGTACAAGTGGCTGCAGCACTACATCACTGTATGCCTTTCAGGGTCTCTCTCTCTGTCTGTCTCTCTATTCCCCTGTCTCTGCCTTTCTATGAATGATATATTTGTATGTATTACCTATATATATATATATATATATATATATATATATATATATATATATATATATGTATATGTATATATATCACACTCAACAGATCCCGATACATCTTCTATGTGGCATATACAGATAGATGAGGGTAATCTTGTCTGATGGGGGTGTATGCACAGGCAAATATGCACACCACAGATCTATAGTCAGATGTGGGTTCAGACATGGGCTGAAATTAGCTAAGCATGCCCAGTATGATCATCAAAACTAACAGTGGGACACCAGACTAGACCTACCTGTACTCCAGTCCAGGATTTTGTGTGCTGCAGCCAATTGGCTGATGAACATGTTTAAACAGTCCAGCACCTCACTGATATACTGGCTGAATGATCTCCTGGCTGTTAGCTATCATTATTAATGGAGTGATATGTAGGGTGGGTACAGAGTGTATTGGAATGAGCAGAGTTTTGCATAATATGTGTGTGGTACATTTTACATAGCACTGTGATTTCCTGGTATGTCAGTGGCAGATTGATATTAATTAATATGAGGAAACACTGACAGACATTTGGCTACTGACTCTATACACTGCAGGGAACCCATGATACTGCACAAATTGATGTAGTCTGCACATTCTACATTTGTTTGGCCAGTGGTTCCTCCTTCCCCTTATATATGGGCCTTTGTCCTCCTCTGCTCTAGTTGCAGGCTTTGTCCATATTTTCTGCTCTATGTAGTTATAGTTATGGTATGACTGGGGTAGAAGTTGTAACACCACACACAGGGTTATGGACTTCACACCTCTGACTGTACCTGTTTTGCAGGTTGTCCAGCATTGTGCCCCATACATTTGCTGCAGTCCTGAGATGGTTTGTGTTGCACTGTTATTATAAGGCTATGTGTTGGCCATACATTTCAAACTCTTACAGCCAGACATCTGGACAGGGCCATATATAACAGTAGGACACAGGCCCAAACATGGGGACAGGATCTTAATATTGCTCTTACAAACGTAGACAGTTGGTAGACTGGTTTTGTATTAGCTTGCATTTTCTTATGGGTATGAAGTCTACATCTCAACTGTCTGTCATTTATGTTTTCACATAAGGCTTTATTGGTTTGCTAATAGTTTGCCAGAGAAATGCAACGTTATGACAAACAGAACATATATATGAGGCATACTTGTGGACATTCTGTGAAGCCCTGTCATTCATGGGGTATGGATGGTGCCCACTGACTTGTTGTCAGTACTGACACAGTTACATGGCAGCCTTTATATCTTGGCACTACACTGACTTGTCACAACCTGCTGTTGTGCTAGGCACTGTCTGGGTTACTCAAAACTGTGTACTGTCCCTATATGTGGCCCCTTGTCCCTCCATTGTCTCTGGATTTGTCCAGCTCTCCTGCAGTAACAAATACTGACATTTGGACAGTCTGTAGAACTCCTACCATATGTGTAGCTCACATGCAAAATAGTAGGCACAGCCAGTCTCAAACCATGGAGTCTATCAACCACAATAATGTACTTAGCCCACTAAGCCATGACAGCCACCAGTCAATGCAGTGTACATCCTAACATTATTAACCACAGACATACATAGCACATTGACCCCTGCATATTGTGGAAATGGAACATGTTAGAAAGTTGATTGGGACAGCCCTGGGAATGTGTGGTCTATTGCTATTACCTTACAATCACAAATGTTTGCCTCATATTTTGGGTCCCTTTGTCATGCAATTGTGATTTTTCTGCCACCTTACTGGCAAATCATTAAAGACTGAAGTAGTAAAATAATGACAGATATTTGAGTTTCAGACCTCATACCCTTCAGAAAATGCATGCTAATGCAAAACCTGTTATTCTATAGGTTCATAGGTTCATAGGTTGGTACTGGGCTATCTGCCCGAAGGCATATATTAGCCCAGCCAAATTGTGCGGTATTCACCACCCCTTTAGTAGTTCCCTAGACCCTTGTACTAGCAGCTAGTACCCTTGGCCCCTATCTATCCATTTTCTAAGTTTGTAAGTGCAATATTTAACAATTGTCCCTCTTTTTGGGCCTTTGTCCCAATTTTCTTTATGGCTTTGTACATATTTCTTGCTCTAAGAGGTTGTGGGGTATGTAGAGGACACTGACACTGACATCCATGCATCTGTCCTATGACCCCGCTCCCTCACATAGTGCAGTGGGTTTTGCTGGCTTTGGGCCTACTGCATATTCTGGGGCAGCCAGTATTTGGCAGAGAGTCCCTGTAGCTGTCAGTTTTATGCTGCTATCCTGGTAACCCACTCCATTCCCTTGCATACATGCAGCAGTACCATATATATGCTACCACAGTCTGCAACCCCATTCATTTGTTGTTAAGAAGAGTGACTTACCTTGTGCCTGCAGCAGTTGAGAGGACAGTGCTTCAGGGCTGACTCTGTCAGATGCATGCAGTACACAGCCTATACATGGTAAAGTACAGGTAGTGTAGTGTGGCTGGCATCCTTTTTACTATGTATGTGAGTCGGAGTATGGTGTCAGTCCCTAGGTTCTTAGGTTGTCAGTGCATGTGCTAACGGTTGCCTCTTTGCCAAGGCCAGGGCATACTGGGCATACCTACATCTGCCTACAAGGAGAGGCTCAGGGGGTTCCTCGTCTGAGTCCCCCTGTGCCTTTGGTGACCCTGGCACTGGTGGGGGAGCTGTGTGTCCCTTCCCTGTGATGTTCTTGTGACAGCTGTTTCCACAGGATCATATTGTGTAGTATGGCACATACTATGAACATGTGTGCACATATGGCTGGAGAGTACTGTAGAGCTCCACCAGATATGTCAAGGCACCGGAACCATGACTTGAGCAGCCCAGACACATGCTCTGTTATGTTACTAGTTTGTGCAAGTGCATCATTATGGCATTCTTCAGTCGGTGTGTGTGCATTTCTGATGGATGTCATCATCCATGGTTCCAGTGCATAGCCAGCATCCCCCAGTAGATGGTCATACAGGATGTGTCCCCTGGCAAATGTCTGGTACAGGTCTGATGTGTGCCAGATGTGGGAGTCATGATAACTACCAGGGCTGACAGCACACACATTCATGATAATGCCCTGTGCATTGCACATGACCTGGCAGCTGATGGAGTGATACCCCTTGTGGTTGACATAGACTCTACCCTCCTTACCCAGTGGTGCTTTGATGTGCACATGAGTGCAGTCTATGGCATAAAGTACCTACAGATAGTGTGTTACATGGTGGATGAGATACATATTGCTGGTCCTCTCCTCAGGGGTGCAGGGTAAATAAATGTGCTCACTGGCATGTGTTAGTACGACATCCAGGAACTGGTGGAGTACCCTGGATGCGCATGCCTGTGAGACCCTCATCACGTCCCCAGTAGGTCTTTGGAAAGTAGCTGTAGCTAGTATTCTTAAGGCTACACATACCTTTGTTTTCACTGGGATGGGTTCCCCTCTGTTAGCACTGGGTCTGAGTTGAGGGCTGCAGAGCTCGGTGAGTTCCTGTAGTATGTCCCTGTCCACCCTGTAGCAATCTACTATCTCCAACCCATGTAGCCCCTGGAAGGTTACCCTGGGCCTGAACACTCTTCTCCTTCTCAGTCTAGGTCTATTGTAAGCATCAGCATCAGCACTGACCTCAACCTCTAGCACATGCAGATGTAGCAAAGCAGCAGCAGCCCCTATCATTTTGTCAGTTAAAATTCCCAAGTGTGTACTCCAATGGTGCAGAGTATGTGGGGAAAAGCATACTGAAGGGTGTATGCATACTTTATACTGGTGTGCTGCAGATGCAGCCTGTGTGATTGGCTGACTATGATGCATTCCACCTGCCAGGTATATCATTGGGGGGTTTGAATGGGCTGGTGTCAGTGGAACAGAGCTTATCAGTCATTTATATTTAATTGGGTTTCCCAGGTTACTCCTTTTTTTTTTTTTTTTTTTTAATTTCTTCCAGTTCTAAGTGCTGCGATATGCCACATAAACCCACGGCACTAGTGTAAACATTTCTCAGCAGTTTTCACCCTCCCCTGTACATGGCCATGCTTAGCTTTTCTTTAACCAGCTAAAACACTTGCCGTGGAGTTAAGCATAGCTGATCAGCCTCAGTTATGCCCCCCTGCTTAGCTGTGCTTAGCTGAGTGCATACAGGCTCCCAGCCACTTAAACATGCTGTGACACATCCCATTTTTATGTTAGCTATCTGTTATGCCTACACCAACACAGTTCTAGCCCTACCATGATTAGTACTTACAGACACGGTGGCCCTTTTTGCTGTTCAATAACTCTGCCTCATTTATATACATCTAATTGCATATACCCTGGATAATGCACTACACCAGGGCCTATCTCCTTAGCAACCACTGTAACCTGCCATTGTATGACTCTACATGCAGGGTGCTATAATACAATATGTTTGCATATGTGTAACTTTCATATTTTACACTTTTTAATTTTTTTGCAAAACGGCTTGCTTGTGTGTCGCTGCCCACCAGTTAAATGTGGCATATCTATTAAAAAAAGTTTCATTTTTCATATATTGCATTACTTTTTTAACTCAATGGCCATCATTTGGCCATTAGCATGCTTACTGTGCAATATACACCATTTTATTTAGGCTTTTACAGCCCCTGCTTAAATTTTATACTCCAGTACACAGTTTGTAACCTCGTACATTTTTTTATGCTGACACAGCACCTACACGGGTGGGTGCCTTTCTGCTTGCTGAATCACAAATTCACCTCATTTGCAGGGTTTTCACCAGCATATTAGGTGATTTGCATTCCGTGGACACCTCCATGTCCGCACAATGTCCTCATGCTCGTGCACGCCCCCAGCCCTGTTTCCTAGATCGCTCGGCAGCCATATTCTGTGTAGGCTTTATTGAATTCCACCCCATGTGTACACGATATGTATTCAAGAACATCCTACCACATTTCTGTGCTGTTTAGTCACTCAGAAAGATTACACCACGTGTATATGTAGTCTGCCGTTTGTGGTCATTTTCATGAATCCCTGTCAATATTTAAAACTGCAAGAAAATCAGTAGGAAAACTAAACTAAAATTAGGAGGAAGAAGGTATGAGTTATACCTGTGGTGTCTCTTCACTCAGAACGGTGTACACTTAGTGTACACTTAGCGTAGGCTTTGTTGAATCCCAGGGTGTGCCAGGAATATTAAGACTTATAGCCATATGACCATAAAACCATCTCCTTTCAAATAAAACTGAAACCAGTGATCCTTTCCACCCAAGGTACCTTTAAAATCTTCTTTAAGATAAACTATCTACTCCTGAGTGATACATTGGCAAGCTTCAAATCTCCACCAAACCCAGTTAACTCCATTGAATAAATGGCAAAGCACAGCACCACACAATACCAGCATGCAAAAAGATACACAGATGCATCTGTGCCCCGTAAGTGCAGTGCAAACTCCAGAAACAAACTCACATGGTTGAACCATAATATCAACAAGCTTTACTATAAAAGAAATAATTTAGACAAAAAGTAGGACAAGAAATTCCTAGAATGAAACAGCCCTCATCACTGAAATAAACAAACAATTCAGGAGCTTAATAAAATCTACCAAAGCTAAGTTTGAGGCTCAAATATCTACCAAAGCTAAAGACAGTCACAAGGCCTTTTTTAGCCATATTCATAATCTCAGAGTACAACACAGCAATATACCTACTAAGGCTGAAGATATAGCAAACTTATTGTCCGATAAATTTAGCTCTAACTTTACCCCTCTCTTCTTTTCGTCTATCCCTCATGATATATCTGAAATTGACTCAGCTCCTGCTATCACATAAGACCAACTCCTAAAATGTTGTCAAAAGCTAAAAATACTACATCAATGGGTCCTAACAATATTCCTGGATGCATCTTAGGTAGCAGAAAGCATGATTTAGCCATACACTCTAACAACAATGTTCAACCATAGCCTCCATACAGGTTTTGTACCTATCGAATGGAGAGCAGCTACAGTCATTCCTTTGCATAAGGGAGGATCTTCTACAGACAGACAATTACAGACCCATAAGTCTAACCAGTCTCATATGCAAAGCTATGGAAAGACTTATCATGGAACTAATCCATAAGGACAAAGGGCTTCCGAATGGAGAGATGATAAGCCAGTAAGCAAAGGAGAGTAGTATTGCTGAAATTTAATCCATCCTCAAGTCTTGGTGAATACTTTCATGAGTTGGACCCTGTTTTTCACAAAATCTCTCCAAAACAGCACTGACATGTAGACTGTATTTTATATAGCATATGTCATGGACAGAAGTAGGTTAAAAAATAGAACAGAAAGCTGGGTGCACAAAACCCAGGATAAAAAAAGTGCCCAATCCTGGTAGGTGCACTGGTGCCAGGACTGGAAAAAAAGACAGTGTAGAATCCTCAAGACACAGAAACATTCCTACGATGGGGCTAAGCCAGGACCCATGGGAGGATGCCCCCCCCCCCATTGTAGAAGGAAGTAGTAGTCTGCAAAAATCACAAAAACTGATAGTTTAAAAAATAGCTATAAAGACAATAGAGTAGACTATTGAGGATAAGAAAGAAATTATGTATTGTTACTATTATGCTATTATGCAAGATACCCAGAATTTAGAGACAGAAAATATACAAAAAGATTAAGAGAGAAATTAGAAGAAAAATGCTTCACAAGAAAAACTGTCAAAGCCTCAAATAAAAATGTGCATTCATGAATACAACAGATTTATAAAAAAATATTTATTTATTTATTTAACGTTTGTTTACTGGGAAAGTCCGACTTGGAACAAAGCCACTTTTCAGTGGATGCCCAGGGAGAAATGCTCCAGATGCATGTCTTTGAAATGTGGGAGGAAACCGGAGCACCCAGAGGAAAAACACATGAACGCAAGGAGGACATGCAGACTCCGCACAGAAGACACCCCAGCTGAGAATCAAATCAGAGAGCTTCTTGCTGTGAGGCAACAATGCTATCGTTGTAAAAAACAAAAATATAAATATAAATAAAAAAATATTATATAGACCAAGAAATCATAGGCCATTTGGAAAAAGAAGCAACTGAGGAAGTGCAAAAATATAGAGAACAAAATCTAGAGACTTTTGAAAGGTATAATAAAGAAATATGGACATGGGAAAGAAAGAGAGATCTGTTATGGTGCAATATTTATGCAAAGGAGAAAGCCAAATTAATCAATACAAAAAAGGCAGCCCCAAAGATATTCAAAGAGAAATACAGACAAAGACATCCAGATATGGAAAATTTCACAATACAAAAAATAAGATCACAAAGACAGAACATAGAACAGAAAATTAGTAAAGTGTAAGTTAAAAAAGTAGAAGTTGAAGTTATGGAATACATGCAAAGTGAAGGATTTGGTGTAGAAAGTCTAACATAGGTTATATCACAGCATAGGTTCATAGGTTCATAGGTAGGTACTAGGTTATCGGCCCAAGGGCCTACATAAGCCTAGCCAACAAGGTTCCCTGGCTTACGCCACCCAAGAAAGTTATTTTGCTGTGCCACTGTCGAGCAGCGACACAGAAGTGATCCCCAGGGTGTATTTCCTATTTCCCATTCACTCATCAAGATTTTTCTTGAAGAGTGCTAATGAAGAACTTTGCTTGACATAGATGGATAGCCTGTTCCAGAGTATGGGAAGTCTCTGGAACAGGAATCTATCCCTCCAGCATGTCCTGTCTATTGTGGTGACAAGGTTTAGGTCCATAGAGCGTTTAGCTCGGAGGGAATGGGATTTCTTTAGGTGTAGCATGTCCAAAAGCTCTGGATTTGACATAGCTTTATATGTTAGGCAGAGATCACTTCAGAGTAGGTGATATGCTATGGAGTAAAGCTGGAGTTTTTTGAGGTGGTCAGTGTAGGGCATTTGTTTGAGGCCAGTAATCCTCTTTGTGAGGTACTTCTGTGGTGCTTCCAGCTGCTGCAGATGTCTTGTGAGGTGCATTCCAAAAGGGGCATTGTACTCTATAATGGGTCTAATGAGTGTCGAGTAGAGAGGAAAAATGACCTCTTTTTTCCTGGATGAGAACCCTTTTATGATGAGGTGTGCCACGTAGAAGGACTTCCTGACTTCTGTGATGATGTGACTATCAAAGGAGATGCTACTGTCCACCTGGGTCCCAATGTCTCTTATCACACATTCGGTGTTAAGTAGATTGCTGCCTATGTGGTAGTTCATGGGTACAGAGTATTTACCAAAGGGGATGACATTGCACTTTTTGGCATTGAGCTTGAGGCCATAGCTCTGACACCAGGCATCTGTCTCAGCGAGGCCCTTCTGTAGGATGTCCACATTATTTGGGGACTTGACTATGGCTCCTAGTTTGCAGTCATCTGCGAACTTGATTAACCAGAGGTGTTCTGTGTTAGCCTGTACTTCAGAGAAGTAGATACCAAACAGGAGAGGTCCTATGATTGAACAACTAGTCCCCCAAGTAAGGAGAAACAGGAGGAGCAGGTGACATCTGAAGAAGAAATATGGACATGGGAAAGAAAAAGAGATTTAATATGGTGCAATATTTATGCAAAGGAGAAAGCAAACTAATCAATACAAAAAGAGTAGCACCAAATATATCTGAAGAGAAGTACAGGCAAAGGCATCTGGACATGGAAAATTTTACAATACAAAAATAAGAAAACAAAGAGGAAAAGTAGAAAAGACGATTAGCAATGGAAAAATTAACCAAATAGAAACTGAGGTTATGGATTACATGTGAAGAGAAATATTTAGTGTAGAAAATCTAACTCTGATAACATCACAGGAGGATAGAGCACTGGATCCCCAAATTAAGGAGAAACTAGTGGAGTTGGAAACATCTGATCAGCTGTCATATGAAGATACTTTGGAACCTTCCATAGGAATCCAGTACACATGTTCAGTTAGAGCTGAACAACAAGGGAAGGAACAAGAAACTGCAGCAAATCTGACACAGTCAAAGTTGTGGAGTGATAGGCTAGTGAGTTCCCATATGAAAGAGCAATGGATGACACAGGATGAAACTGAAGAGAATGTGGCACAGGAAGATGGTCTGGAGCTTTCTGTACAATGTCTGCAGGAAATGGAAAACAATGTGCACTCAGTTTAGAAGAAAATGATCAAAGAGAAGGGTTGTTTTATTTAATAGAGATAGATATATTGTGATCAATGAAAGAAATATACTACATAAAGTCAATAAAACCCCAAAAGTTAGAATTTGATAAAACAAAAAAACACAGTAATTAGGACTGTTCATAGAGATTCATGCAATATAACAGATGTAAATAGGATATATTACTGTGAAGATAAATTAATGACAAATAAAGTCTTACCACAAAAACACAGGGTAGTAAGAGAAAGGAAGGGGAGAAATCGAATACCATTATGGAAGTATCAAATACATAAAAGTATAAAGCAATTAAGACAAGACGTGTCACTGTTTGACGAGTATAGAAGAAGGAACAGATAAACAAAAATGCTCAGAAAGCTATACATGATAAAAGCAATCTGGAGTATCAGAAGAGATCAGACTCTATCATGCACTGTCGCAAATAAACTTAAAATATCAGCACAGGCAGAAAAACTTAGATGTGTAGATAAACATAAAGGAAAAGTACAAAATTAGCAATTTATTGATGATCCAAAAAGTTTTATAGAGAACTGGGAAACAAGGCAAAATGAATTGAAACACCACCAGAAAAGAAGAAATTGATACATTTTGGAGAAATGTTTATTCTTCTTCTTCTTTTGTTTTTTTCCCGGTTAGGGGTCGCCACAGCAGATCACCTGTCCGCTCATGATTGGCAGTGGAGTTTTACAGTGCCGAGGTGCCAGCCCGGCGCCCAACCTTCCACAGAAGGCACACACATGCACACCTAGGGCCAGTTTGGAGTGTCCAATCCACCTACAGCATGTCTTTGGGATGTGGGAGAAAACTGTAGCTTAGTAAGGTAAAATAAACAAAGAGAAAATGAACTCATGAATTATTTCCAAAGTGAAAGATTTTGTACAGAAAATCCATCACAGGCAATGTCACAGCATAACAGAACAACCCTCCCCCATATTAAGGAGCAGCAAAGTGGAGAAGGAGGTATCAAAAGAAGTATAGATATGGGAAAGGAAAAAAGAGATCAGGTGCGGTGCAATATTTATGCAAAGAAGAAAACAAAACTAATCAATATAAAAAAACCCAGCACCAACGACATATGAAGAGAAGTACAGGCAAAGGCACCCAGACATGAAAAATTTTACAATACAAAAGAATAAGAAAACAAAGGGGAGAGGGGAAAAGATGATTAGTAAGGAAGAAGTTAAACAAACAGAAACTTGAGTTACAGATTATCTCTGAAGTGAAGGATTTACTGTAGAAAGAACAACACAGATAATGTCACGGTACAGTGGAAATGAGTCTGCAAGTTAAGGAAAAGCAGGTGGAGGGGGAGACATCTGAAGACTTGCCGTATGGTGATGCTCTGGAGCCTTTTGTAGGAAACTGGTACTAACATTCTGCTGAAGTTGCACAGCAAGGGAATTAGCAGGAAATAGTGGCAACTCTGTTGCAGGCAATGCTGCAGACTGAAGGGCCAATGAATTCCAATGTTAAGGAAAAGAAGATGAAGTAGGATGTATCTGAAGAGAATACATCCCAGGAAGATGTAATGGAACTTTTGGAAATGAAGGGGAAAGAAGGTGCTCTCATTCTAGAAGAAAATTATCTAAGGGAAGAATTGCTTGATTTAACAGAGATGGGTAGACACATTAACGTCAATGAAAGCAATAGATTACAGAAAGTAAACGAGACCCAAAATGTTAGAAGTTTGGTAAAACAGATAAGCGGAGTAATTAGGTCTATTAAGAAAAATTCTTGTGATATAACAGAAGTAAACAAAATACATTACTGTGCAGCTAAATTAATAACATATAAGATAAGCACAGGAAACAGTGTCAAAACATATTACAGGTAAGCTCTGGAGAAATATCTATGAAGATGCTAAATGGATAGAAGAAGTAAAAGAAAGAATAAGAAGTTCAAATGTGCAGGATATGAAATGGGATGAAGTGACGGCCAGAAAGATTGAAACAAAATTAAGAAAAGCTCCTAAATGGAAAATCCCAGGCCCAGATGCAGTATCTAACTTCTGGCTAAAAGTATTAACATCTTTACATGAAGATTTAACCGTGAGTAAGAACTATTTATATTCAAACCATAAACAGAAAGCCTGGTTAACAACAGAAAAACAATACTCCTACTTAACAGTGAATCTGCAAGCTATCCTAAAAACTATAGACCAATAACTTGCCTTCTGATGACATATAAACTATACACAGGAACTGATGCCGACAGAGTTTATAGTCATTTAGAAGAAAACTAAATCATGATACTAGAACAAAAGGGTAACAAAAAAAGTCATATGGAACAAAGGATCCTTTATTGTTAAATAAAGCTATAATGGAGATCTGTAAAAAAGGGAAGAATCTAAGGATGGCATGGGCAGACTACAAAAATGCACTTGACAATATCCCACATTCATGGATAAAAGAGTGCTTAAAATGTATAAGATATACACTACATTGACCAATTACATTACAGCAGCCATGAAACAGTCGCAAACCGCTTTGCAGTTAAGCCATGATAAAGGACAGATTATTATTCCAGGGATAAAAATTCAAAGGGGGATATTCCAGTACGTGACTCTTGTCACCGCTGCTCTTTTGTCTTGCCCTTAATCCATTAAGTTGTCTACTTAACAGATTAGGTCATGGCAATAATTTGGCTCCCAGAAAACAACAAAGTGTAAAGACTTCTCATCTTCTTTCTGAAGATGATTTAAAACTCTATAGTTCATCAGAGGAGGAACTGAAAGCACAACTGCAAGTGGTCAAAACCTTTTCAGATGATATTATAAGAATTTCATTGGGTCTTGATAAATGTGCAAATGCAACCTTTAAAGTCGGAAAGCTGCAGCACCAAGAAAGCATCAGTTTGGGACAGGAATGTGATATAAAATAAGTTGAGCAAGAGGGCGTGTATAAATATTTGGAAATTGATGAAGGATCAACAATAAAACATTAACAAATGCAAATAAAACTTACTAAGGAATATTTTAGAAGACTAAAATTAATACTGAAAACAGTTGACATCTAGGAACAAAGTCCAAGCTATAAAACAATTTGCTCTTCCTGTCCTAACTTACAGTTTTGGAGTGACTGACTGGTCCCAAAAGGTGTTGGATAAGTTGGACAGGAAAAGAAGAAGGATGCTTCATGCTTATCAAATGATTTATAAAAAATCAGTGCATACTAATACTATATATTCCACATTCTGAAGGAGGTATGGGCCTCCTTGAAATTGGTTGTGTATAGATCTGCAATTGTGGGACTGCATACACATCTGTGCCCTTGCAAGACCCAAACATAGTGAAAGTTTTGAAACATGAGGAGAACAAGTCTAAGATGACTTCCCTGCTTAGTTTAGCAGAAGCATATTGGTGTCAAGGGGGAATGGAAATCAAAACAGAAGAAGATAAAAATCAGACAGCAACAGAATGCGGCAAAAACAAAAGAAAGAATATAAGCTGAAGGATCAGATGAGAAGGACGTAAATGTAAAAAAAGTGCATAAATACAGTTGCAAGTATAGAAACCTCTTGGGACAGCTTCATGTTGATCAGGATTGAATGCAGGAATGGTTAAGGAGAGGTGAATTTAAACCAAAAGATGAAAGGATAATATTGACCTCCCAAGATAGTGGACTACATACATGTTGGTTTACAAAGTCCATTGAACATGTGGGAGAAACAGACAAATGCAGATTTTGTAAAACAGAACTGGAAACAGTCGAAAAATCTTGTTGCTGGTTATGATATACAAATGACAGAAGGACTGTATACTGAAAGGCATAATAATGTGGCAAGACTGTTGCATTGGGGATTGTGCAAACATTTTAATATTGAAATAGCTGAAAATAATAGAAAGATGAGCCACAAAGCATTATAGAAAATGATGAAGTTTATATCACATGGGATCATCCATTACCAACAGTTCAAAAAATAGATGTGAGAAAACCAGATATAGTAGTCCATGAAAAGAAGACAAAAGTAGCATTGATCACTGAAATTGCTACACCCAGTGACTACAGTGTCTTATGTGGAGAGAGACACAAAGTCATAAAATACCAAGATTTGCCGGCAGAAATGAGAATAATGTGGAAGAATGATCACCAGACAGTTCCAATAGTAGGGTAGCAATGGCTCTTATAAAAATAATGTACAATCATACTTACATATGTTACTGATACATATAATTCTTTATGAATTGCAGGAGTCATTACTGGGCACATTACAGGTGCTGTGAAGGGCAGGTCTGGCTGACATCAAACATTGAAACAATACTAATTTCATGCACTTTAATAATGCTTTGACTTAGGAATGGGGTCCATTCCCGTCATGGTATTAGAAACCCAAAAGACTTGGAGAAATTAAAGAGACAAAGGGAACCTCCAAGCACTGGACCTGTCTCAGTATGGATTCGACAAGGGCAGGTTATACTTACTCAACCTGGTGGACTTTTTGAAAAGGTCAGCAGAGGAATGGATGTAGGGAAAAAGGTACACACAGCATATCTCAGTTTGACCAAAGCTTCTGACATGATACCCCACCCAGACATATTAGAAAAACTAAATAACCTAGGAATAAACCCCTATGTCACTCACTGAATTGCCAACTGGCTTATAGGTAGGACAAAGGAAATCAAAATAGTGAAGTTACCTCCACAAAGAGACCAGCCACCAGTGGAATCTCCCAGTGTTCTGTGCTGGGACATCTCCTATTTGGCATTTACTTTTCTGAAGTAAAAGCCAGTGCCAAAAGGCTTTGACTGACTAACTTTGCAGATGACAACAAGTTAGGAATGGTCATTGAATCACCAAATGACATAGCCATCCTGCAGGATGGATTACCCCAAATAAATAACTAGTGCCTTTGGTGGAGTACCTACAGTTCTTTTTGGTAGTGCCAAAATCATGGAGTGTAACTAAATGCCAAAAATGCATTACTGTATCCTTTGGAAAGTCATTTACTCTGGTCAACTACCACATTGATGATATACCCCTGAGAGCTGACCCACTTGTTTGGGATTTGGGAACTTATGTGGATATTGAACAAGTTTTTGACCAACTTGTATCCATTGTCATAAAAAAGTCCTTCTATGTTGCACAGCTTATAAACAAATGGATTGTGTCTAGATCTAGGGATGCTATTGTCCCCCAGGCCAATCACTAATTACAATGCCCCCTTTGATATCAACCTGTGCGAACACATGCAACAACTGGAACTTCCACAGAGGTACCTTACTAAAAGGAATCAAGGCCTAAACAACATGTCCTACATGGACCGACTCAAAGCCCCTGTCACTATACTCGGTATTCTACAGACTGCTAACCGTTGACCTGTGTCTAGCATACAAAGCATCCTCAGACCCAATACTGATGGATTTATTGCACATCAACAAGTCAAATAGTATCAGACATACTCATCTAGACATCTAAACCTCTTCTGCAACATCAAGAGAATGGATTAGAGGGATAGGTATATCTCGCAGAAGATACTGCTGCTCTGGAACAGACTGCCTATCCACACAAAACAAAGCTCATTTCTGTCTATATTCAACAGCAACTTGGATCTATGGATGGGAAACAGAAAATTTACCCCAGGACTGCCTACTGTACTACTAATGGACAGAAGCAGCTCCTAAATACTTTATCCCATGAATGGGGCACCTCAAATTATCTATGGTGTGATCTAAGTTATACTCATTAGGGGGTAATATATAATTATTTTCCATGGGATGGGTAAGGCCAGTCTAACACCAAATAGGATAGGTTAATTTGTGGACAATCCAGTTATTCAAAAGTACTACAAGTTTGTTTATTCACATAGCTCCGAAAAGCCCAACAAAGGTATAAGTTCAGAGTGGAAAGGCATTGGATAATTACTTGCATTAATTTCTGGCATATGTGTATGTGTGTATGCTTGCGCTTATTTGCAAAACCCTTCACTGGTATGTGTTAATATGGCAGACGGATTTCAAAAATACCTACCACTTGTATTTGATCAGAATATTACAGAGAATTGGAGAATATTTGAACAAGAGTACAATATTTTTATACAAGCAGCTTATGCAGATAGAGATGCACGCTCCAGGGCATTCATTTTGCTAAACCTAGCTGGATCAGAGGCCATAGAAAGAGAGCATTCATTTGTGTATGCACCGGCAGTATATGAAGGAGAAGGTACAGGCTGCCATATTGTTCTACAAGCTGAATCAAGGGAGGACCCCAAGTGTTTGAAGCGCAAGTTTAGAAAAATGTGTAACCCCTAGACGAATATTACATTAGACAGGCATTTGTTTTACATGAGAGATCAGAAACCAGGGGAAACATTTGCAGCTTATATAACTGACTTGAGAAACAGAGCTAAAACGTGTCAGTTTAGTGATTTAAAGGATGAGCTTATAAAGGACAGGCTTGTGTGTGGTATTAAGTGCTGCTGTGAGAAAGATTTTACTTCATGATAGTGATTTAACATTGAGCAAAGCCATAGAGATTTGTCAAATCCTGAGGTTACAGAAAAACTAACACGTATGCTTGCGAGTGACAAGAGCATGGTTTTAGTTGCCTCCAGAGCAAATGTAGATAGTATGCAACACGTGGCAAACAAGAGCAGGCCTAAGCACATGGCAGCTACAGGGTTTCCTAAGAAGGCACATGGCTTTCCAGAAAGTTCTAGGAAAGGAGCTTGCACCAGCTCAGTGCAGCACAAGCATGAATCAGCAAAACCCAAATCTAGCTTTATTGTTAACTGTTGCAATTGTGGTGCAAACCATGAATCTAAAGAAGTGCTTAGCATTTGGTCAGCAATGTCACAAGTGTAAAGAATGGAACCATTTCCAGGGGTTTTGCAAGTTAAGTAAACCTCACACAGTTGTAAAGAAAGGTTGTACAAAAAAGCAAGTTGATTAAGTACAGCCGAAGCAGTCAGATTTCTATGTATATGGTGTATCAGTGCTTGTTGAAAGAGTTGATGCAGGGAACTTATTAACAAGAAGTGAAGTATTTTGTACTGTCCAGATTAATTGAAAATCCACAGAGCTCAAAGTAGACACTGGTTCAAAGTGTAATGTCATATCAGCAGACACATTTGCTAGAAGGAGAACTAACGAACAACTCAATGTAACCAGTAGTGCGAGACTTGTTGCTTATGGAGGTGAAGAAATTCAAGCAGAAGGTTCAGTGATGCTTTCATGTTATTTGGCCAAGAACTGTTGCAACTTGATATTTTATGTAGTCTGAAGACCAGTGCAATCTTTACTGGGTCTCAAAGATAGTTTAAGAATGAATTTGCTTTCTTTTGCTAAAGAAGCTCATCATTTAAGTGCAGTTCCGAGTTTTCTCAGAGTATGCTGATGTTTTCAACGACAAGTTAGGCAAACTTCCAGTTGTGTATTCTATGAAGTTAGACCCGGAGATCACTCCAGTAGTCAGACCATCAAGAAGAGTTCTGATAGCTATGCAAGATAAAGTTAAAACTCAGCTGGATAAAATGGTGCAGCAAGGTGTGATTTGTCCAGTCACAGAACCAACTGAATAGGTATCGTCCACGGTAGCCGCTCATAAAAAAGACTCAGATGAAATCAGAATCTGCATTGACCCAAGAGATCTGAGAAAAAGATTAAAGAGACAGTATCATCCAATGTGCACAGTCAAAGAAGTTGTAGCTCTAATACCGAGTGACACTGTATTATCTGTTTTAGATACAAAGAGTGTGTTTTGGCAAGTGATGCTAGATCGCAAATCCTCATTTCTAACTACTTTTGGTACTCCTTTTGGCAGATACAGATTTCTAAGGATGCCATTTGGAATAAACTCTGCAAGTGAAGTCTTTCAGCATGCAATGGAGCAAATTTTATCAGGTTATCCTTGTGCCATAATAGTAGATGTATTGGTTGGAGGCAATGGTTAAGCACAACATGGCAAAAACCTTAAGAAAGTTCTAGACAGAGCATGTGAAGTAAACTTGAAGCTCAATCTTCTGAAGTGCAGATTCAGACTTCCAGAAGTTACATATGTAGGACATTTGTTTATCAGTACAGGCTTGAGACCAGACTCGACCAAGCAAGCAGCTATTCCTGAGATGTCAGCATCAGGTAATGTACAAGCTTTACAGCATTTCCTGGGCATGGTCAACTATTTAGGCAAATTTATACCAGACTTCAGTGAGTTGACAGCCCCTTTAAGAGAGCTCACTCGCAAAAAATGTTGCATGGTCATGGTTGGAACAGCACCAGAAAGCATTTGAAAACCTCAAGCAGAAATTGCCACCCCCACCTACATTAAGATACTATGATGTGAATAAACTGGTTATTCTTTCCTATGATGCTTCAAAATTTGGTCTAGGCACAGTTCTACTTCAAGAGGGCAGAGTAGTAGCCTATGCATCTAGAACTCTAACCCAAACTGAGATGCAGTATGCTCAAATTGAGAAGGAGCTTTTGGGAATAGCATTTGCATGTTCCAAGTTTCATGATTATAGTTATGGTTGAGCTATTCAGATTGAAACTGACCACCAACCTCTAGTTAATATTCTAAAGAAGACTATGCATTCCGCTCCAGTGAGATTACAAAGAATGATGCTCAAATTGCAAAAGTACAATTTCAAAATGGTCTACACAAAAGGCAAAGTGCTTTATCTGGTTGATACCATATCCAGATCACCCAGAAATACAACAGAACAGCTTGACACAGAGAGTTTTGACTTTGATGTGATGTCAGTGCATAATTTTTCCACCACTAGACTAGATGAGTTAAGAGATTACACTCAGACTGATCCAATTTTACAAAAGCTCAATCACTATATTAATGTCGGATGACTGTCAAAGCAATCTAGTGTACCACCTGAAGTGCAACCATATTTTCCTTACAGAGATGAATTATTGATGGAAGATGTCATTATTTTTAAAAGTCCTGAAATTGTTGTTCCTGCTTCCTTACAATAAGAATATATCCATATTTTGCATCGTGGTCACCCAGGGTCCACATCTGCTAAGAGAAGAGCTAGAGAATTAATATTTGGGCCTTCATTACCAAGAGACATTGATTACATACTTTCTTCTTGTTCAGTATGCAATAGTACTAAACCACATTTGCAAAAATAACCACTTCAGTTAAGTTCCTGAACTACCTTGGTCTACTGTAGCAACTGATATCTTTGAGTGGAACAATCAACACTACTTAGTTTTGGTAGACTCTTATTTGTATGGTTTGAGATTGATCTACTACCTAACCTAACATCCACTGCTGTTATTACTAAGTTGAAACGTCATTTCTCAGTTCATGGTAGTCCACACAAACTTTTTTCTGACAATGGTACTCAATTCACTAGCCAGTTGTTTCAGTAATTTGCAAAAGACTCAGACTGTATACATGTCACTAGTAGTCCTGAATATTCTCAGTCCAATGGTCTAGTTGAATGAGCAGTGCAGAGTGCAAAGCAATTACTTGAAAGGTCAAAGTGTGACAGTACTGATGTGTTCTTGAATTTGCTTAATCTCAGAAACATACCCTGTGACGATATTCTTGGCTCACCTACTCAAAGACTACTTTCCAGACAAACTACAACTACTCTGCCTATTTCTTCCAGTTTGTTGCAGCCTAAAGCTAAGAACAATAAAACCATCAAGGCTCAATTGTTTAAAATGTATAATATCCAGAAATTTAGTTATGACAGTGTTAGAAAAATATGTACTTAAACATATATGTAGTGCTAGTTTAGAAACAGTATAATATGTAATGCATTTGATTCTATTTAACAATATGGCAGTAGAAATGATCTTGCATGTAATTGCTTGGAGCTTAGCTGCAGTGTGGTTAACCTCTGACCCTGGCAGTAGCCAGCTCAGCAGGCTTATGTCTTTCAGCAATTATTATCTGCTGGGTTAGAGAGAAATAAATATGTATGCATGTATATCTTTCTTCCTTCCACCTAGGAGGATGGCCTTGTGAGCTCTATTGAAGATAGAGTACAGCTGCTTACCAGAGAAACAAAGAAACGTATTAAGAAATGAACTGACTATTGTATTCGTACAGACCTGGAACCTTGGAAGAGCAACATTTACAGCAAGACATTGTAACTGACCAGGTGCCTTGCAAGGCTGTGTTATTCTCATGGGAAAGTTTTTAAAAAGCATTACCTCAGCACCTTCTTATGAATGAAATATTGTGGACTATAGTGATGTAAATTCCCTGTGACTGACCACGTCAGTAAGGTGGGCAAAAGCTGATTGTAAATGCTATAAAAACCAAGTTATTTCCTGTATAGAGCCAGTCAAAACTCTATACTTGTTTTGTATAGTTTTTTGCCTCCTGGTGTACACCAGTAAAAATGTTTTGAACCTGAGCTTCCTGTGTTATTGACTGTCATTTTGAAAAGCCTAATGATTTTTACAGTCTGATTTTAACAATTTATTTGACATTTTGGTCCTTCGAGCCGGATTTCCCTTGGTAAGCTACAGGTCAGAGTGCATGGGTGGTAATAAATCTGCGCAGGAGAAGCTGCCAAAATGGTTCTTCTTGAGTGAAAAGACCTCCAACTGAATTGTTGTGTGTAAAGAGGCTGTCCACTTTCTGATCTGTGGCTGAAAAGCGGAAAACTGGATCCCAAGAAGAAAACGTGCAGTCATAAAGGGGAGGCTCAGGTAAGGAGAGTTTCCCTCTTTGTCTTTGTTTTAGATCAGGGACCAGGTTACAGTGTACTGTTGTTAAGATTTGTGATAGCAGGTCGAGAACGCATTGAAGTACTGTATATTTGGTCATAGATCAGGGGAAAAACAGAGCAAAGTAAACAGTCATTCTAGACACTACTGTGGATACAGGGAAGAAAATACCACATGGTACAAGAGAAGGGTTACGTAACAGTCTTTTTTAAGAAATGGGAAATCAGTGCACTAAGAGATCGTGAGATCCGCCTTTGACGGATGAAGCGAAGTATATGCAATTGCAGAGAGCAGATAATGTGAGATATTTTGCAAAATGGGTTAATAAATATGAATTTGATGGTAAATTAGACAAAGTTTCGTTAGTGAAACTTTTGAAACAGTTAAAATCTAACACAGAAGGACAGGCGAAAAAACAGCGACAGTTGGGTATTCCTCAAGCACATAGGTGGATTGAGGAAGTGAACCGAAGGGAACAGAAGACTAAAAATGCGAAAGCATTATTCTTAGATAAAGAAGATAATAATACAGTAGTAGCGACGGCCCCTCCCCCTCCACCCCCTCCGATGCCTTATCCAGGATATGAAGCGGGAGGGCAGGCTGGTCCCCCCCCACGTTATCCTGAGGCAACAGGGGTATTAAAACAACCATTTGTAAGAGAACCTATTGAAACTAGGTCCCGAACACATAAAACGCTTAGGGACACTCAACTAAGAAGAGATTCACTAGAAGAGAGTGAGGAAATCTGTCCATTAATTGAAGTACCGAACCCTCAGGCAGGACAGGAAGGCCAGGACCCAACCCTCTTAGTGTATAGACCATGGACACCGGAAGATATCCGGAAAGCTACAGAGGGAATTCCCCATCTGAAAATTAATCATGAAAAGTTTATACAAGATTTACAAGGTATGCGATTGAGTTACCACTTAAATGGGGAAGAAGTAGAGAAGGTGATTAGAGAAATTATAGGTCCAGACTGGCACATGGTTTGTGGCCTGGAGTGCTCGTGGACGCAACTTAAACCACTCCTACATAGTGACGCAGAATTAGACACTAGGTTGAAGGGTCTTACTGACCGAATTACTGAAAAATGGAAACCTAGAGCAGATTGGACCTGTATTAATCAGTGCATACAACAAGATAATGAAACTGTAGATGGGTACTATGGTAGATTGTTAAAATGTTTCAATAACCATAGTCGTATGCCTATTCCTGCAAATCAGAAAATGATAGTTCATATAAACAACAATTGAAAATGCATTTTGAAAGGTTGCATTGCCCCTATCAGTAGCTTTATTACAAAGCATATGATAGATCATCGAACGAGTAGGCTACAAGCCTTACTGGAGTATGCTAGGCATGCTGAAAGACATTTTAACAGTAAGAAGAAAAAGAAGACGAGGTCTTCACAGCTGAAGATGGAGCAGAGGTCTTTGTAGTGCAGTCAGGTAAAAGGGTAGGAGAAACGCTCAGGGCAATAAACGCCTGACAGAGACTCAGAGGTTTTGAGGAAAGAAAGAGAAAAGGTGAGTGCTTCAAGTGCGGAAGAAGGGACATTTAGCAAGGGATTGCAGGTTGAATAAAAACGCTACGGAAGGGAAGGATAGGAGTGATGAGGATTGACTATATGATAGTCATAACGTTCAACAGTCATCAGGAGAGACTAATGGGCAGGGAGAAAATGTAAACACAGTAGAAGGAATAGAGGAAGTGCAAATAGATGTAGAAAATGAGGAAAGTGAAGTTTTAGATTTAGCCTTGTTGAGCTTGGAGCTCTATTTGGCGGACACAAAACCGGAAGTTACACTTCTGGTGGAGGGGAGGGAAGTGAAATTTTTGTGTGATTCAGGAGCATCATGAACTTTGATACACCCTTCAAAGTTACCGGAACACTCTGAATCACCTGACTACATATTAGTGAAAGCGGCAAACGGGCAGCTATACAGGGAACCACTTTCCCATGATATAGCGATAACTGACCCTGTTTCAGGTATGACCCAGAGAAGTAAAATAGTACTTTCTGCAAAATGCCCAGTAAATTTACTGGGGAGAGACCTTATGCAGCTCTTTGGCATAGCAGTAGTTCCTACCATGAAGGGTATGGAGGCACAAAGGCAAATGGATACTTTTGTGGTGCAATCGGAGGGTAAAACCTATTATTGGTACAGCCAGGACCTAGTCACAATTGGTCCAGGGGCAGTAACCGAGGAACTGATGAATGTAGCCATCAGTAAGGTACCCTCCCTTCACATTGATCAGCAGCATTTGTTACATTGTACTCTGTACTATTGTAGCACACCAGGGCCTGATAAGGAATATGAGCAAATATTGTGCAGAAATCCTGCCAATAGACCAGTGTTACGAACCTTGTACTGGGATACTGAGGGTAATAGTGTGGTAAGTTGTTCATTACCTCAGAAATTCATGGGATTATATAAGTCCAACTGGCTACCGCATGTCAGTTTAACCAAACATAAAAATGTCAAATGGGTGGACCTAGGGGAAAAAGTAACAAGATGGGAAAGGCAAACCGACTTAGAATTGTCAGAACAAGGAATACAAAAGCAAAAAATTAAATTGGTTAATGCAAGCACGTCCAGCTGTACACTTACAGCAAAGTGAGGACAGCTGATTGATGTTCTTGCTAGAAGAAGAAGAAAAAGCCTTGTGTGATATACCA
Source organism: Protopterus annectens (assembly GCF_019279795.1). Lineage (NCBI taxonomy): Eukaryota > Metazoa > Chordata > Ceratodontiformes > Protopteridae > Protopterus > Protopterus annectens. Next base: position 453,108,733 of record NC_056727.1, read on the forward strand.
AGCACTCTTTGGTCAACAGGGAAATCAGATGTAGGGCTTATTCGGACAGCAGGTCCAGTAACCATTACACCGAAGTCAGCATTTAGACCACAAAAGAAACAATACCCTTTGAGGAAGGATGCAGAGCAGGGAATCAAGCCTATAATAGCGGCATTACTTAAGAAAGGAGTACTGGTAGAATCTTTAGATTCACCATGTAATACCCCTCTATTTCCTGTTAGAAAAGCAAACGGGGAATGGCGGATGGTACAGGATTTACAGGCTGTAAATGATGCAATAATACCTAGGGCACCTATGGTGCCAGACCCACACACTTTATTGAATGATTTAAAGCCACAACAGAAGTATTTTACCGTGGTAGATATAAGCAATGCTTTCTTTTCAATACCTATACATCCAGATAGTCAGTATTGGTTTGCTTTTACATTTCAGGGTAACAGATACACCTATACTCGACTACCGCAGGGATACTGTGAAAGTCCAACAATATTTGCACAGGAGATGGCTAGCAACCTGGCGGGGTTTACTCCACCAGGGGGCAGTCAAGTTCTACTTTATGTGGATGACATCCTGCTTGCGGCCCCTACCCAGCAGCAATGTAGGGAAGATACAATAGCATTATTAAAATTTTTAGCAGAACAGGGACATAAAGTAAACAAGCATAAATTGCAACTTTGAAGAACACAGGTCAAGTACCTGGGATATGTGGTATCCAAGGAGGGTAGAACATTAGATGCAGATAGGAAGGCAGCAATTTTGCAAGCACCCAAGCCAACTACCAAGAAGGAAATGATGTCCTTCCTGGGGACGACTAACTTTTGTCGAAGCTGGATACCAAACTATGCTTTGGAGTCGGCTCTATTGGCTGATTTAATATTTAAAACACCTATGGCAGCACAAGATATACTACATTGGACTCCAGTAGCAGAAACAGCTTTCTGCAGGCTAAAACGATTGATAGCTTCATCATCAGTTTTAGGGCTCCCGAATTACCATAAGAGATTTTTTCAGACTGTAGATTGTAAGCAGGGATATATGACATCAGTCTTGATGCAACAGCATGGAAGTAAGCAACGCCCCATAGCTTACTATTCATCGCAGTTAGACCCAGTGGCACGGTCGTTGCCACATTGTGTACAGGCAGTCGTTGCAGCTGCCATGGCAGTACAGGCTTCGGCCTCAATGGTATTATTCCACCCTCTCACTTTGAGAGTGCCTCATGCAGTTGCGATAATTTTGCTGCAAGAGAAAATTGCATTCTTGTCTCCTGCTAGACATCTTTCTTGTATGACCATACTGCTGAGTCAACCTCATATGGTGATTGAACGTTGTACAACATTAAATCCATCAACGTTACTTCCGACTCCTGTGGATGGCACACCACATAGTTGCCTACAGGAAATGGAGCAAATAACTTTACCCAGACAGGATCTTACTGATATACCCTTAGCTGATGCAGAGATGACATTTTATGTGGACGGATCATGTAGGAAGGGTCCTACAGGAAAGAATCTAGTAGGTTATGCAGTAGTTACTGATGTTGGGATTGTAGAAGCCCAACCCCTGCAGCCTAACTTGTCTGCTCAAGCAGCAGAATTGATAGCTTTAACACGAGCTTACACTCTAGCGAAAGACAGATGTGTGAACATATATACTGATAGTCAGTATGCTTTCTCCACAGTGCATGTTTTTGCGCAGCAGTGGAAGAATAGGGGAATGATAACATCCACTGGTAAACTGATTAATCATGCGCAACTAATCTTGAATTTATTAGATTCCATTCAGTTACCTACTAAAGTAGCTATTTGTAAATGTGCAGCTCATACAAAGCAACAGGATAAGATTTCAAAAGGTAATGCACGAGCTAATGCAGCTGCAAAACAAGCAGCCTCAGACTCAGAAACTTTCTTTTTGAATGAGAAATTACAACCCTCTGAGATTTTAGATTTAGAAATGTTAAAAACAATGCAAACACTAACTACGAAAGCAGAAAAACAGAAGTGGGTAAGACGAGGAGCAATCCTTGAAGACGGATTGCATATCTCCAAAGAGAAAAAGCCAATATTACCGTCTAATTTATTTAGATATGCAGCTTTGTTGAGCCATGGGCAGAGCCATGTCTCAACAGGGGGGATGGTACAGTTAGTTAACAGAATATTCCAAACATACGGATTTACGAACTACACACAAAAATTTTGTGCAGCGTGTCATATTTGCAGTAAACATCATGCACAGGGAGCATTCAAACCGAAGCAAGGGAGTTTCCCTACACCACCATATCCGTTCCATACTATTTGTATGGACTTTATAGAGCTGAATAAATGTGAAGGAAAGAAATAATGCTTAGTGATCATAGATATGTTTTCAAAATGGGTAGAAGCTTTTCCAACCAGGAATCCGGATGCAGCAACAGTGGCAAAGGCCCTAGTAAAGGAAATAATTCCTAGATTTGGCATACCGGAAAGAATCTATAGTGACAATGGAACACATTTTGTCAACCAGACAATTCAGCAACTTGGGAGATTCTTTGGGATTTCCCTGAAGAATCATTGCACTTACCACCCACAGTCAGCAGGACTGGTGGAGAGGTACAATGGGATTTTGAAAAATAAGTTAAGAAAGTTGATGAGTGAGACTCAAAAGAATTGGATTTGCTGTTTACCTTTAACATTGCTGAGCATGAGAACAGTTCCAAATGTTAAGGGTTTGACCCCCTTTGAAGTAGTATTTGGAAGGGCATATTATGTGCCACAGTGGAAGGCTCTCATGCCTGCAGAGCTGGAGGTTGATGGCTCATTAGCCAGTTACATGAAAAAATTGTTAACCAATAAGACTGTTTTGCAGTTAAACTCTTTTTCAGATAAAGAACAAACGAAACCGGACGCAGTGGTAACTCCAGGATCCTGGGTGTGGTTGAAAGTTATCAAGAAGAAAAATTGGACGAGTCCAAAGTGGGAAGGTCCGTACCAGGTACTGTTGGCAACGCCTACTGCAGTAAAGGTTGCGGAGAGGTCATCCTGGGTTCACCTGACCCATTGCAAACCGGTAAAGAATTTCCAGCTGGACAAACATTTTGTAGCTGATATACCACAGAGACAGAATGACCAGGGGCAGAGTGTATAAAAATACAAAGCAACCCCAAAGACATTGGTTTACTGTCCTACTAATCATACACTTATTAACCATGTTGGTGGTGACTTCTCTTTTGCTGGGGTTTTTCCTGCAAATAACTACACAGATAAAAATAACGAAACGTGATAGACTGGCCACAGATTGGCATCCAAACTTTAACACATACCTAGCCATGAAACGTGTGTATGTAGAGACTATGAACATTTCAAATTGCTGGGTTTGTACAGCCATACCTACAGCATATGGAGGACTTTTGATGTCTGCTGTCCCCTTGGGGATAAATGAGACTTGGGAAAATCTACTTTTTGATACAGGTTCTGTGAGATCACAGGACAAAGTGGCACTGTACTTACCTGTTACACAAAAGGGAATTGTTTGTTTCTATAAAAATGATATGCTCCAAGTTGGTTGGAGTAATTGTAACATAACTGTGTCTTACAAGTGTTATATAAAAGCCAAGGATCAGAGTATTAGTTGTAGCACGAATTATGATTCGTATTTAAGCTTAATGAAAACAACATTGAAAGATGTGCAGAAAAATCCTGAATTGTATAAACAGTTGTCTGTTATAGACAGGAAAATGTTTCATTCAGAGTTAACCCGCATCAGTACTAAAGTAGAAAATTGTTATTTTGTTTGTGGGAAAAAAGCATATAAATGGTTACCTGAGAATTGGTCCGGCAGTTGTTTTTTTGGGTTATCTGGTTCCAGCCATAAGACATACTGCAGAATTGCCTCTGGGTAAGATATAAAATGTAAGAGATATAGCTCAAAGAACTGGGAACTCAGTCAAGAAACCTACTAATCCAGTGGGTAAAATCGAAGCTGGCTGGAAAGATCATTCATCCGTAAAAGATAAAGAAAAATTGACTCATATGGACTTGAGTGACAGTGTTATATCCTGGGCTGGAATAATCCCAGCCTATGGAGCAGTCAAATCAATATGGGAACTGAGGAAATTGTCCAAGCTTCTCGAAGTAATGAGCAATGCGACTTTTTCTGCTCTTGAACTTGTGACTGATGAACTGAATGCAATGAGAACTGTTGTACTACAAAATCGAATGGCTCTTGACTTCACCCTAGCGGCGAGAGGTGGTACGTGCGCGCTTATCAAAGAAGAATGCTGTGCGTATATACCAGATAATGAGCACGAAATCAACGACCACCTAGAGGTAATTCAGCAAGTATCAGCAATGGCGGAACCAGGCCCAAACCCACTGATGAACTTTTTCCAGAATCTATTTGGTGGATGGGGTTCAATCCTAATGAATATTTTGATAGCCATTTGTGTTGTTTTGCTCATATTGGGAGCATGTGTCTGTTGCGGGATACCTTGTATGAAAAGATTAGTTAGGGACTTTGTTGATGTATCTGTAACCGAGACTATGTACCAAGACCTGGAGTTGAATCTGTTAATACCAAATGAAATTCTTTCTGAAATATAAAACAAATGACTTGCCTAGTTGAAAGTTCCAGAGAGGAAGAGGCTAGGGAATGAAACAATATTGTTTATGTTTCTGAATAGAATAAAAAGCATTAAAAGGAGGGAGAATGTTAGAAAAATATGTACTTAAACACATATGTAGTGCTAGTTTAGAAACAGTATAATATGTAATGCATTTGATTCTATTTAACAATATGGCAGTAGAAATGATCTTGCATGTAATTGCTTGGAGCTTAGCTGCAGTGTGGTTAACCTCTGACCCTGGCAGTAGCCAGCTCAGCAGTCTTATGTCTTTCAGCAATTATTATCTGCTGGGTTAGAGAGAAATAAATATGTATGCATGTATATCTTTCTTCCTTCCACCGAGGAGGATGGCCTTGTGAGCTCTATCGAAGATAGAGTATAGCTGCTTACCAGAGAAACAAAGAAATGTATTAAGAAATGAACTGACTATTGTATTCGTACAGGCCTGGAACCTTGGAAGAGCAACATTTACAGAAAGACATTGTAATTGACCAGGTGCCTTGCAAGGCTGTGTTATTCTCATGGGAAAGTTTTTAAAAAGCATTACCTCAGCACCTTCTTATGAATGAAATATTGTGGACTATAGTGTTGTAAATGCCCTGTGACTGACCACGTCAGTAAGGTGGGCAAAAGCTGATTGTAAATGCTATAAAAACCAAGTTATTTCCTGTATAGAGCCAGTCAAAACTCTATACTTGTTTTGTATAGTTTTTTGCCTCCTGGTGTACACTAGTAAAAACGTTTTGAACCTGAGCTTCCTGTGTTATTGACTGTCATTTTGAAAAGCCTAATGATTTTTACAGTCTGATTTTAACAATTTATTTGACAGACAGATTGAACAGATTACTTCATTCATTGAGAGAAGAAGAGATGGTACGAATTCAGACAACAAAAGATTTTGATCGAATACGACAGATTACAGGTATCTGTGCTTTGCTGCGATCCTACTTGGTAGACTCTGAGAGTGTGGAGTACAGGAGGAACTGCAGATCTTCTTCCTGTATCAGCATCATCATCATCATCACTATTGCAATCACAACATTGTTTCTGTAATGCAGGTCCTAAATCTAAGAGTGAATCCGACACTGTTTCTAAATCAATATGCGCTCAAAATTCTGATTCCATTCAATAAAATGATTCAAACATTCCACAGGTCAATAATTTTACAGAAACTGTTCCAGTTGCTAAAGCTAATTCTCAGTTTTACGTCACATGATATGGACGAGTATCTAAGCCTAGTGTGAAAAACACAGCAAGGTGGACTTGCTTGTATATACATGTGCATTTAGTATCAGTGGCAGCTGGTGACTTCAAATCAAAGGGGGGCTGCAGGAGATTGCTGAATGGGTGGGGCCAATGGGAATAGGTGTGGCCAACTAGAAAGGGGTGGAGCTATGCCCAGAACCACAAAAACTGGGACTTTAATTAAATTTGCTGCCCTGGGTGCTAAACTGTCATTATGAGAGTCCAATCAAGATATCAAGTTAAAATGAAGTGGAGAAGAAAATAAATATTTCAATGCATTGGCTACATGACAGCTTACTTAATATCTAAATGGAAACAAAAAGTTTGTGAGGCATGAAAAAATAAATTACTTTTTAAATACATTACTGGAATGCCAGTCAAAATCAAGTATAAAAAATCAGTACTCAACTCAAACCACTTCTCCTTGGACTGCATTTCTAATTATAATTTATATTCAGCTTTATAAAAGTACCAAGTAACATGCTGAAAGTAGCAATCTCTGTGATACTCCCACTTGTAAAAATGTTTCTTATCCAGAAAAGACCTGCTGGCTGACAGCAACTATATACTTGTTTCATGGGGAAAACATGATCAAAGTAAAAAATGAACAGCAAACAAGAAACAAGCTCAAGATAATTGCTTAAAGGATTACTGCACAGGATATGGGCCACGCATGATGGATTGGCATTCTGTTTAGTTTATGGGTAAAGCCTGCAAAGATGACTGCAAGGCTCCAAAAATGTAATAAGCTTCTGAAAATACTGTAATCCTGTCCTTTATTACAAATATTGTTATATGCATTTCAATACCTAAGGCTTACATGTTATCTAGTTATGTAAATATTCTCTGCAAGGCAACAACAAAAAGGCTTTCAATGTTGGTAATTCTTTAACAGTATGCTTATTAAAGCTTACTTCTATCTTACAATCTCAGACAAGCTTACCTGATGGTCATTAAAGCATTGCTACTTAAACATAGAGCAACAGGCACTGCAACAACATCTATTTTCTGAATAATAAGAAGCATACATCAACAGTATAAAAATATGACAGAAAACCAGAACACTCTGCAAAATCAAGGACAGATGAAAAGCCACTGTAGTACTTGTGTCTACCTTGGATGGGGGGATATGTTGCACACTCACACTGCATAACTGTTCCTTGCCTTGCTTGGACACATCCAGAGTCACTACATGGGGGAGTGGGGTACAAGTATGTCACAATTTGAAATGTCTCTGGCTGATGGTGATGGCCTTGACATATTTGTCATACCTCATAACCTCAGAACAAGAAATCTGGACAAAGCCATAAACAGAAGTGGGAAAAAGGCCCAAAAATAAGGACAAATTTTAAATATTGCTCTTATAAACTTAGAAAGATAATAGAATAGTAGGTCTTGCATTAGTATGAATTTTTTCAAGGGTATGAAATCTGAAACTCAAATGTCGACATTATTTTCTAGCTTCAATCTTTAATGATTTGCCACTAATTTGCCAAAAAACACAAGTTTATGAAAAACAGACCAAAAATGTGATGCAAAAATATAAAATAGCCACACAATACCACTGGGAACCTGTCAAAGAAGGGACACTTTTTAATATTAGTACTGTTAAGTTGAGAAGCTGACAAAAATAAGATAATCTACATACATTTCTGAAATAAAAGTAATCCATAACTCTGATCATTACAATTATTTATTAATTGCAAACCCACCACATTTTCTTCAAAAATTGCCATTTTGCATAGGATTATTAGGGAGAGAGAAACCTTTTGAGCCAAAATTGGGGACAGTTGAGAGGTTTGGATATACCTAATGCTATAAAGCAATTTATTTGTGCGTACCTCTCAACCTCTTTACAGAGGAAATCTGGACAAGGCCAAACATATTGGGGGAACATACAAACAGTACTAAAAATTGCTCTTGTTTAAACTTAGACAGTTGATAGAATAACAGGTCTTGTTTTAGCATGCATTTTTCTGAAGGATATGAAGTCTGAAACTCAATGTCTGACATTATTTACTGACTTCATTCCTAAAGGATTGCCAGAAAACCACAAATGTTATGAGGAACAAACCAAAAATAAGCATACAGGGGTGACCTATGCCTGACTTATAGGGCCATGTCAAACCCTGAACTAATGGACATGCTTCACCTCAAAAAAACGAGATCCCTCAGTACCACTCGTTCTAGCAACTTGAACCTATGTACAACAATAAACAGGACATGCTGGAGGGATAGATTCCTGTCCCAGTGACTCCCCTCACTCTGGAATAGACTCCCAATCCATATTCAACAGAGTTCCTCTCTGACCCTCTTCAAGAGAAATCTTGATGAGTGGATGGGTAATCGTAAGTTCTACCCTGGGATCACTTCAGGAGCCCTGTTGACAGAGGCCCAGGTTACTAATCTAATGGGGAGACAAAAGCCATCACTCTGTGGCTAGGCTTATAAATGCCCATGGGCAGATAGCCTAGTACTTACCTATGAACCTATGAACCTAAGAAGAAAAAATCTATTCATTCAAAATCTGGACAGTTGACAGGTATAGTTCAGCTGGGGCTGTCTTTGAGTTTTAAGCCCTTCTACCCTCACAAAATCATGGTCGAATAGGGTCTCTCCCCTGCAGCCATTTCAATGTCCCATTACTTGGCTATTTCACCCCATTTACCATAAACACTGTAATGTGCATACTGCTTTACTTCTACGATGATTTGGATTTCATTTAAAAATGTTATTTTATATTTTACAGCACAAACACTAATAGAGATCTGCTAAACAAAGCAATGCAGTCTCACAATGAAAATAGACTTAGCAGTAAAACTTCACTCCCTTTGAAACTCACATTCATTACAACAGCATTGAAACCCACATTCAAAGAAAATACATCTGGCCAGTGGCAGATAAAGATTAACTCTGGGCTGTTTTCAAATCATAGGCCCCTTGCACACGAAACATACATGAGTTCTTTGATACACCTTCCTGACTGTATTAAATTATATTCCTTGTATAATACAGTAGAGTTGTTAGAGGTTGTTTTAAATTTATTGTTTTGAACATTTTTCTAGTAAACAATGAAACAAAATTCATGCACCAATAATGACAAAACTGTCCAATTCAGAACATTTTCATCATAAAAGTCTACTCAAACTTCTACACTCCACCAGTATCAGTAAATATGTCTAATCTCTGCAGAAGTAAAAGTCATCTAAATAATTCCAGATTAAAGAGATCTGTAACCAATGAGGAGTTTGCTGCTAGCAAACGACTTTATATTTCATTATTTCATCTACAAATAAAGTGTCTGTTTCCCTTGAGGAATAAATTGCCTATGTTACATTAAAAAATGATACGCTAGAAATATTGCAATAAGGAATGGATTGCAAGCTGATAACAGGTTCATAGTTACAAGGTATCTCAGCCAAAGAGGACATTCTCAGGACTGCAGCATCCACCCACTTTAAAAGTACAGTACAGTACAGTATCAGCAATGCATCTTACATACTGTGGGATTAGAACCCATAGCCTTCTGCATCAAAAGCAAGTATTCAACCTTTTATGCTATTAACAATGCAAGCAGATTCAGCATAAGCAGCACTAAAGTTCTCTTCTGCTGAAGCTCTCAGCTCCTTCTAAAATCCACTTGACTCTCAACTGTATCTCTCAACTTTGCAGCACAAGAAATCTGGAAAAAGCCAAAATTTATTGGGGGGGGGAACAAAAGCCCACAAAACAGGGATACATTTTAAACATTGCTTGCATAATCTTGGAAAATTGTTAGAATAAAATATTGTGTTACCACCATGCATTTCACCCCCAAGTCTTGAACCCAGGACCCTGTGTACTACAGTCAGAGCAACATACCACTGTGCCAAATCAGCTGTCTCTTGAAAGGAAGGAAGACTAAAGCTTAAATGGCTATCATTTAGTGAATTCAGTTCTCACCATAGCTTTCAACCTCTTAGTACAAAACACCTGGACAAAGCCAGCAATGGGGGAATACAGCCCCCAAACATATTCAGTGAATTCATTTCTTACCATAGCTCTTAACCTCTTAGCACAAAAAACCTGGATATAGCCAATAATGGGGGAATACAGCCCCAAAAATAGGGACAAATTTCAAATAATGATCTTATAATCTTAGAAAATTGCTGTAAGTACTTTCTGAAGAATATGAAGACTGAAATTGAAATGCCTGTCATTATTTAGTGAATTCAAAATCCAGAAAACCACAGATTTTATGAGGAACAGAACAGAACAAAAATATGAGGCAAATATCTGAATAGTTTTCACAAGTGGTGGTGGGTAGGGAATTCAGGCTCTTGATACCTACCTACACACACACACACACACACACACACACACACACACACACACACACACACACACACACACACTACCTGAGTTTGGAATTGCAGCAGCTTCATAGGTTCATAGGTTCATAGGTAGGTACTAGGCTATCGGCCTGAGGGCCTACGTAAGCCTAGCCAACAAGGTTCCCTGGCTTATGCCACCCAAGAAAGTTATTCTCCTGTGCCACTGTTGAGCAGAGACACAGAAGAGATCCCCAGGGTGTATTTCCTATTTCCCATCCACTCACCAAGATTTTTCTTGAAGAGTGCTAATGAAGAACTTTGCTTGACATAGATGGGTAGCCTGCTCCAGAGTATGGGAAGTCTCTGGGACAGGAATCTATTCCTCCAGCATGTCCTGTTTATTGTGGTGACAAGGTTTAGGTCCCTAGAGCATGTAGCTCGGAGGAATTGGGATTTCTTTAGGTGTAGCATGTCCTACAGCTCTGGATCTGACATAACTTTATATGTTAGGCAGTGATCACCTCGGAGTAGGCGATATGCTACTGAGTAAAGCTGGAGTTTTTTGAAACGGTCAGTGTAGGGCATCTGTTTGAGGCCAGTAATCCTCTTTGTGAGGTACTTCTGTGGCCTTTCCAGCTGCTGCAGATGTCTTGTGAGGTACATTCCAAAAAGGGCGTTGTACTCTATAATGGGTCTAATGAGTGTTGAGTAGAGGGGAACAATGACCTCTTTTTTTCCTGGATGAGAACCCTTTTATGATGAGGTGTGCCATGTAGAAGGACTTCCTGACTAATGTGGTGATGTGACTATCAAAGGACAGACTACTGTCCACCTGGATCCCAAGGTGTCTTATCACACATTCAGTGTTAAGTAGACTGCTGCCTATGTAGTAGTTCATGGGTACAGAGTTTTTACCAAAGGGGGTGACAATGCACTTTTTGGCATTGAGCTTGAGGCCATGGCTCTGACACCAGGCATCTGTGTCAGCGAGGCTCTTCTGTAGGATTTCCACATCATTTGGGGACTCAACTTTGGCTCCTAGTTTGCAGTCATCTGCAAACTTCATTAGCCAGAGGCCTTCTGTGTTAGCCTGTATTTCAGAGAAGTAGATACCAAACAGGAGGGGTCCCAGGACTGGACCCTGTGGTACTCCACTTTTCACTGGTTTGAGGTCAGATTTGGAGTGTGCAACTTTTACAGTGTGGGTTCTGTCAGTGAGCCAGTTGGCAACCCATCTTGTGATGTAGGGATTTATACCTAGTTTAGTGAGTTTAGCTATAATTCCAGAATGGGGGATGGTGTTGAAAGCCTTGGCAAGGTCAAGATAGGCTGTGTAAACCACCTTACCCTCATCTACAGCTTTGGTGACTGCCTCAAAGAAGTTGATCAGGTTCACGAGGCATGATCTGCCTTTCACAAACCCAAACTGAGTGGGATCCAGAGTATGGAGGTTACCAATGTCTTTGTTTATGAGTTCCATGATGATACGTTCCATGGCCTTGCAGACCAGGCTTGTCAGGCTAATACGGCATTAGTTCCTGGGATCAGTAGTGGCTCCCCCTTTGTGGAGTGGGATAACTGTTGCTGTATGCCATTCAGTGGGCATAAAGACTGATGTGAGGCTATGATTGAACATGGTGCTTAGGTGGGGAGCCAGTTCGTTCTGAAGTTTGTGTAAAATGCAGCCTGGGATGTTGTCCGGTCCCATGGATGCTGTGTTTTTGGCTTTAGAGAGTGCAGCTTTTACCTGTGTAGTTGTGATTACAGGGACTCTGCATTCTTCCTGTATAGATATGGGCCCTTTAGGGGGTGAGGGGGGGGGGTAAAGTTAGCACTAAACCTATCTGCCAGGATGTTGGCAATATCAGTTGGTTCTGTAATTTTCGTGCCATTGTGCTGTAACTCAGAGCAGATCTGTGTGTTGCCATTGAGATTCTTGACATAGCTATAGAATGCTTTGTGGCTGTCCTTAGAATCAGTGGTGATTTTGTTTTCGTAGCTAGCTTTGGAGGATCTTATAAAGGAGCTCCTCCACTCATGGGATTTTACTCTCTTTTGCATCTATTTCTTACTTCTGTTGTACAGTTTGTTTATGGCAGGGGGCCACCAGACTGGCTTCCTTTTTTTGGAGGATAGTGTCTTGGTTCTGTTTGGGATAACATGATCCATGCACTTGTGTAAGTTCTTATAGAGTGCATTTATGTAGGATTCAGCAGTTGTAACTCTATTGTCCATCTGCATGGGTGTCATGAAGTTCACCACTTCTGTCTTAAGTAGCATGAAGTTGGCTTTGGAGAAATCTTTTACCATGGTTTCCTTAATGGGGATGGGAACAGGATGTGGATATCAAGGGTTATTAGCTTATGGTTGGATCAGACCAACGAGGAGGTGACTTCAGGTGTGGAACACCGGTCACTCATGTTGGTAATGACTAGGTCTAGGATATTGTTGCCCCTGGTGGGGGTGTGGATAAGATGATCCAGGGCATTGGAGTTTATGAATTCCAGAAAACATTGTGTGAAGGAGTTGGCACACAAATAGTTTTCAAGTTAATGGTGGGGTAGTTGAAATTGCCCATTATTAGAGTGTTTGGTTGAACCCTAATATTTTCCAGTAAATCAAGAAAAGAGGAGTGCGAATCCTGGGGCATGGTGGGGGATCTGTAGCAAGCTACAATTTGGATTGCAGTTTTGCCCAGAGTTAGTTGCACTTGGATAACCTTGGATTCATTATGCTGAGCAACTAGCTTGGAGGTGTGGATATCCTTAATGAATATGGACATACCACTGCCTTTGGTGTTCTGGCCCAGGTTTTACATGGCCGAAAAGTGTGGTAGTGCAGGGGTGCTCTCTGGAGCCTTAAGCCAGGTCTCAGTCACTGCACAGATATCGATGTTCTCCATTTTAAGGAGTGCCTTGAGTGAGTGCATTTTGAGATTTAGACTTCTAGCATTGAGTAGCATTACCCTCTGTTTTTTCTTGCCTGTTCCTGTTATGGTGGTGAATTTGTCATTTGATCCTTGCCTAAAAAAGGCACTATAGAGGCGGCAAGAGCCTTAGCCAGTATCTGGAATCCCAGGAACAACAGGTGCAGGCCATCTCTGGCAAAGCATCGTGGTCTGTCGACCTTGTCATCCCAAGCAGACAGATACTGGATCCACTTAGAATGACACCAGAAGCTTAGCCAATTGTTGAAGTCAATAATTTTGTCCTTGTACTGCGGTATCATTCTGGGTGATGGCAGAATGCTACTCAAGGCTAGAGTCATACCTGCCTGGGATACAAGATCGGGAATGCTCTTCCATGTCTCTTTTCATGTAGTCCAGGGAGGTACGCCTCAGGTCATTCACACCAACATGGACAATGGCAGTCATATTTGTACTTGTGGAGTGACCTGAGTGCATGGGTTATGTGGCGGATCCTGGCACCTGACAGGCAGCTGACAGTAACCTTCTCCTTAGCCTGGTGAGTGGGATATCTGTGTGCCTGACTATAGAGTCACCTATGACTAGTGCATTGGATACATTGTTTTGCCTTATTGGCTTTGGTTTAGTGGCACACTGAGTCTGTGGGCTATGTGTCATTTGGGTTGTGTTGGAGGGTGGAAGTTGCTTTTGTTTCTGCTTTGAAGGCCTCTGTTGCTTGGGCAGATTATTACTGAGAGCCTCCGCAAATGTTTTTGTGTTTCTATGAGTGGATTTTGGTGGTGTAGATTTAGTGAAACTATGTGATAAGTGTGGTGTGGTGCAAGTGTTTACCTTCTCCTCTTGAATGTCAAGTTCAGTCTTGGTTGGAAAGAGCTTTACCTCCAGTTTGGCTAGATAAGTGCATCTCTCACAGGTTGTAATGTTGGGTGGTAGGAGGGGGTTGTCTGTGTACATGAGGCAAATTCTACATTGCCCCAAGATGACCAGATTCATCAGATAGACAGGAGAGAACACTGGGAGCTGACCCTTGGACATGCCTGAATAAAAAACTATTTTTCTCTAGATAAGTGAGAAAAGTGAGTACAAGAGCTGTTTTTTTTTCTAAGCAAGTGAGGAAAGTAAGTGCAAAAACTGTTTTCCTCTAGGTAATGAGGAAGGTTGAGTTCTATAGTAATTAGTAGCTTATTTAGTGCTTACAACAAGTTCTGAACAAGTGCTGAGCATGAATAAGCAAATTCAAGTGATAAAACTAAGAATATGTACCTGCATTAGACTAGTTACAGGAAAGAAACAAGTGCAAATGCGGGCTTTCAAATCAGAAAGTTGAGAGAGATGGAAAAGATTGCCCAGAGGAACAATAACTACAATTTCTGGGCCAGAACCATTCCTTATCTGGTAGACAGGTTACCTAGTACTTACCACTCCCACTGACAAGCTAGAAGGCTTCCCTCCGACATCGAAAGGCTTGGGGGGGGGGGCTCAGAAGCTTACATACAGTCCTGGATACAGCAAATCTGTATCTGGACTACACTAGTTACAGGAAAGGTAGGAAACAGGCTTACAGTTTTTTTTTCACATCTGTAAGTCAGTAGTCTGATATTCAGCAGTCATTCTACAAAGTCCCATCTTCCTGCAGCAGCTTAATTTAAAATAATACAAAGTCCCTTCTTCCTGCGACAGCAGCTATCCATACATGCCTGCAGACATAGCAGTCCGATCCCCTTCCAGTCTATATGGTTGTAACTGCATAGACTTCTGGGTATCTGTACTCTGTTGCCTTCTCTTCATAATCTGGACTGGTTAAACAGCAGTCTGGATTCCCATACGCATGCGCAGAGTTCCGGGAACTCGCCGAGCACGCAAGCGCAGAGTTCCGGGACTCACAGCTAATTATTTTATTTCTTTTTTCTTTCATTTTACAGCTGGGGGGGTGCAGCCCTGTAGTCTAATAGCATGAGCCATCCCTGTTTAGTATTGTATAATGCATGACTAAGGTTTACCTGTGATTTCTGCATGCCAAATAATCTCAAAACAATTATATGATCTATTTCTCAAGAAGGATGATGTAGATCAGAGCACAAGTGTGTGCGTGCTATATCTTTGAGAAGCATGCGAGGCTGTACATGCACATATAAATTACAGACATGTGCAATCCCTGGTGCTATTTTGAAGGAGCAGCCAGAGAGAGAGCATGCATGATCGCAGTTGTTAGTCTTTATATAAGTTACTTAAGTTAAAGTCAGTAAACCTCTATAGTATAGTTTGTATAAAATAAAGCTGCTTAAACAGAACCAACAAAGACTCTTCTATTGTGTTCTAGATAGAAGAGCGACAATACTAACTGGCAAACTTGCTCCACAGATAATCCCTCCTACAAAAACTTACATGGTTTCACCCAAATGATAAACACACTGACAAGGGTTGACAAAAACAGCAACAGTCAATTCTTGACTGAATCCTTACCAACAAACCCTCACTGATCCATCACTCAGGTTGTTTTTCAGACGGCCTAAGTGACCACCTACCATCCTGTCTCTTGAGACACTGCAACTGTCCCACTAAAACTGTAATATACAAAGAAGTATACAATAAAAGAAACGTTTCCATAGATACTTTTAAATTACTTCTCCAGAATTGTGACTGGTCCCCTGTAAAACACTGCCTACTTGACTCAGCTTTTCAATATTTCAACAGTAAATTTCTTGATATACTAAGCAGCCTGTCTCACATCAGGAATGTTAGAACTAAATCTAACTACTGCCCATGGTTTACTAAAGAAACCAGACAACTACTAAAACAGAGACAAACTCTGGTCCCAGTATCAAGCCAACAAAAGCAACACTTCATTTGATAACTATTGTTATCTAAGAAATATATCCAAAAAACACAAAAAGAAACAAATCAAGAATGATAAAAAAAAAATTCTATACCACAATCTAATACAAACACCACACTAATAATAGACCCCTGAGATCCTCTAACAAATTACTGCTAAAAGTTTCAAAATCCACTAACATCTTGGGGGACTCTCTTTATTGAAATCACATCTGTAAGTCATGGAATTCCATTCATCATACTATTCTTAACAGCAGTACCCCACTTGGCTATGCCCCTGCTGATCCCCAGACTGAACCGATATTTATTTTCTTCTTCTTTCCCTCAATACTTACCCAATACAAAGCTAAACTGGCTTGAACTACCACATCAGCTCCTTCTCACTCATCTCCAGATTATTCATAGCATCCTCTATCAACCTTCCTTCTGTCCCACTCTCTCTACTCTAATCTCCCATTATCTACCAGCTAGACCTCTCAGACGTACAACCCAAGACCGTCTATCAACTCACAAACCTAAAACCAAATTTGGCTGTAACCTCTACAGCTATAACCCTACCAAAGCTTGAAACTCACTCCCACTTGAAATTCGGTCATATAAGCAACTGAAAATATTTAAATCTGCTACCAAGGAATACCTGCAAAGTCAATAGGACTGTCACTGTATTCATAAATTCTTCCAGATCTCCCTAACAAAAATAATAATAACAAAATTCAAAGTTTTTTTATGAATTTAGTGAACTGTTCTGTTTGTAAGCTGTATGTAATCTGACACTGTATTCTTTTCAAATATTTTGTATTGTATTTTTATTTCTTTTTCTTGTTACTACTGCTTATTATGTAAAATCACTATGTAAGTGTCTCTTGTATATTTAGTTGGAGCTTTTCTTCCTGGGCCTCTGCTGAAAAAGAACTACTAAGCTCAGTCAAACAAACCTGGTCAACAAATGTAAAATAAATAAAAATAAATAAATAAATACTTTATTTTTTTTCCTTCACATTCACTCTTCCTAAACTACCAAACCAACCCCTAGGCTCCTTATAACCTTCTCCAAACCTCATCCACAACTATATGTTCACTAGTTTCTACTAATCTGCCTTCTCTCCTACTATTCTTTCTTATTTCCTGTCTACTTATTTTAAACAACATCAGAATTCTCTAGATAAACTGCACATTTCTCCAAATTGATTGATGTTGTCCATGACTGTGTTAATGCTTGCATCCACACTTTTTTTGAACATTGTGATACTTTTCTGAATATCTCATTGCTCTTTAGAATTTTTTTTCTTTAATGATGATCTTTGACTTCTGTAAACTACCTTTATATATCCTAGTATGTATGTGTTATTTAATTCTGTGAAAACAAGCAGTTGGCTTAAGTATCGATCCCATAACTACTGTAATGGTTGTACCTGTCTCTGATTGTTTGTCTAAAAGCTGTACTGCTTTAAACTTTTTTAAAACTTGTATTGTTTATATGTGGAGCTTTTCTCCCTGGGTCTCCGTTGAAAATGGACTATTAGTCCAGTCGGACCTCCCTTGTAAACAAATGTCAAACAAAATAAAAATAAATAAAAATTATCCACTGCTTGCAGGTGAAGATGGAGGCTCAAGAATGTCAGCTAGTAATATGTTTTTTGGTACTAAATGCAAATCAGGGTTTCTGACAGCTCCAACTTGTGTATATTTAATATAACATTAGTTAGATACAGATTTCATTAAAGCTCTATTTGGCATTTCATAAGCATAACAGATATTCCAAAGAGCTAGCACACATGTGATTGAAAGATTGGAAGGTGTAAACATAACTAATGGTCTGTTAGAGTAGAGTTAGACACAAAATGACCATGATTAGAGACTGATACAGCTACTAAACAGATTAAAACAACATTATCTAAAGTTAAATAAATGTGAACTGTGTGACAGTTCTGAAACACTTGCATCATATTTAAATGTCAGAGGGCCTGAAACCATATACAGAGCATGTGTGAGCAATTGTGCAGATGCCAAAGCCAGATGACAAGCAGTGATTTTTAAGGTTTCTAGAAATGATGCAGTATCTTGCAAAGTACTTACTGTGAGATAATTATGCCTCTAAGAAAGTTGGTAGAGCAATATGCAACCTGTAAGTGGAGATATGAGCAGGAAAACCATTTTGAAATGCTTAATGAAATAGTTATAAATTCTCTAATGTTAAAATATTCTGATGTGAATAAGCCAGTTGTACTGAAAATAGGTGGCAGTCAATATAGTATAGGATATGCACTATCACATGAAGTATGCTAGTTTTCTATGGGACAAAAGCATTTACAGATAGAAAAAATAGACATTTAGATGCATAGAGTGATCTGTTAGCAATGCATATAAATGCTAGAAATTCCACAAATATGTCTATTGTCAAGATGTTAAGGTGAAAACAGACCTTGGAAAGGGTATTCAGAAAGTTGTTTTACAAGACAATTGTTAAATTTCAGAAGATGGTACTTAATCTACAGTGGTATGATCTAAAAGTCAAGTATAGACCATCCAAGGTTCAATTAATCTATCTATCTATCTATCTATCTATCTATCTATCTATCTATCTATCTATCTATCTATCTATCTGTATGGATTTACATACTTTTGTCAAATGGCACTAATGTTGATGTACATAATGCCAACAACAACAAATTATCGACATTGTGTACATCAAAACAGTTCTACTTATGCAGTGATCATCAGTTTGGGAGTGTGTAAAATGTTTACAACAAAAGCCAAAAAAATTCATTTTTTCAGGGCAGGAAGACCCTAATGCACCCCCCATGTGGGGGCTGCATCCCCCCGCACATCCTGCTAATTATATATTCTAATTCTGAGATTGCACAGTTCTCAGGAGAAAGGAAAAATTTCCCATCTCTGAGAGTCATCTGATCCACTACAGTTGTCAACAGGTGGCAACCATCTTTTTAGTTGACTAAACAGATATCAACCAAAGCACCATTCAAGAAAAGTAGCAGTTTCCATAACATACGTGTTTATATGGCTGCAGTCCCTTTGGTCTTATTAAAATGTTTTATTGAAATGGGAATCATCTTCTCCTTTCATCAGTTTCCATTTCATCAACCTATATTATTGTGTATTGGCAGTATTTACACAGAGAAAATGTCAGAGTTATTACTGGTGGTAAGAGTACTCATGTTTGCATGTGGAAATGGTATAGTGAATGGCTGTGTGTGTATGTTTGTTTGTGTGAGTTGAGGAGGTTTCTTTCTCTGTCTGTATGTGAAGTTGTGTTGAAATCTATGTATTTGGTTAAGTGTGAGTGTGGAAGTGTCTTTCTGCATGTTATGCATTTTAGTATGAGAATGCAGAACAGTGGGATTATGTTAGTTTCTCCTTTCCCCTGCTGTTTTGCTTTCTCAGACTTGGTATATATATATATATAGATATATATATATATATATATACAGATATATATATATATATATATATATATATATATATATATATATATATATATATATATATATATATATATATATATATATATATCAGGCAATTCACAACCCATCAAATCACTACAATGGGCTTTAATGAAGGTCCCACAGAGAAGGAGACATGTCCTAAAATTCTACTTCCCTAAGATTGATACAGTGGGAATCAGTGATGATCTACATCACAACTTCACACATATGTATATACACACACACACACACACACACACACACACACACACACACACACACACACACACACACACACAACACACACACAAATATTTGTTAACCATGGTTAACAAATGGCCACTTTCACGTTCAGTCCAGAGTATCTTCTTCTTCTTCTGGCTTTTCCCAGTTAGGGGTTGCCACAGCAGATCACCTGTCTGCTCATTATTGGCAGTGATATTTTATAGTGTCAAGTTGCCAGCCCGGCGCCCAACCTTCCACAGAAGGGACACATGCATGCACTCACACCTAGGGACAATTTAGAGTGTCCAATCCACCTGCAGCATGACTTTGGAATGTGGGAGGAAACCAGAGCACCTGGAGGAAATCCACGAGACCACAGGGAGAACATGCAGATTCCAAACAGAAAGCACCCCAGCCAAGGATCGAACTGGAGAACCTCTTGCTGTGAGGTGGCAACGCCTACTGCTGCACCACCATGGCCACCCACATTCAGTCCAGAGTATAAGAGAGGAAAAATAAGAATCTACACATTTTCAGTTAGATCAAATCAACTTGCAAAAGAATACAATGATAAATCGATAAGCATATTGAGGTATAGATAACTAAACTGAGTTCTCAAGACAAAACAGTGAAAAGATAATACAAGAAACTGGAATAGCCATAACAAACAGAACTGGAAAATATGCAAGTTTTATAGTATGTGCATTAAAGTGGGAAGAAAAAAAAAGGAAAAGAAAGGGAATAAAAAGAGGGGGGTAAACACTTGGGTTAGAGTTTTTTTGGGGGGGAAGCTTTTTCTCTCTTTTGCATCAACCTATAGCTCTTTACACAGTGTCCAATGTTCATTGCTGGGTCTGTCAACCTCCTCCCAACTCCCAAGACTTCCTCCTATAGGCAAGGGCTGGTATGTATCTTAAAGATGTCCTCGGGGCAATCAACTTCCACTGAGGGGTTCATTTTGACTGACCTCATTACTCCCCCCACCCTCACAGTTTCAGTGGTAGTGTCCAAGACATGGGTGTGCAATAGGGGCATGTGGCATTCCACTTTGCCTCCACAGTGCTCAGCCATGTCTCCAGTCTATTCCCTCCTTGGGCTATACCTCCCAATAGCCTCCACCAAGGATTGTCACAGGAGATGCCATCAGAATTGTCCTCCCAACAGGGATGGTAACACCCTTCTCTCTTTGCCAATCTGTCAGTTGCTGAAGACACAAATCAGACCTGGGCCAACGGGGTCATAGTCAGAACTTTTTCCCTCTACCTCACAGAAGTAGTGTGAAGAAAGAGTTACTAGATTGTTTAAATAATAGAGGCGAGGTGAAGGGTTATGGATAAGAAGGGGGGTGAATAAAGGTTAGTAGAGTGAAGGATATCAGGTGTCAGCAGATGAGCAGATGAGTTAGCTAAAGGGATTGTTTGTGAGAAGTAATTTGCTTTGGATATCATGTTATGCCTTTGTCTTTGGAAGCATGTAAAGAAAGCTTGCTTTAGCAGGTATTTTTACCATTTCATCTGCTCAGTGTAATTGACATCAAATTCCACACAAAATGGGAAAACATACCCCACCTATACACACACACACACACACACACACACACACACACACACACACACACACACACACACACACACACACACACACACACACACACACACACACGACAAAACTTCTATATTAAAATAGCTCTTTAACCCCAAATTCCCAAACACTTGCACACAAACTCAAAAACTATTCATCAGCACATTGTCAAACAAGTTGCTTTTGACAAATGCACTCGCACATTTCAAAACACACACACACCACAAAATGTAGCCCTTATTCTATCCCTTACACACACACACACACACACACACACACACACACACACACACACACACACACACACACACACACACTCACACACACACACACCACTAAATCTACCTACTTACCTAGCGCTTAATTTAATCTTAAACCACAAACAGTTGCGCACATTACCACCCCAGCCCACTTATGCACAACTTTCTTGCTTTTGGTGAATACAGCACAAAAAATATAGTGTTGTGCAACAGAAATAATGCAATAACAGACATGAAGGAAAACTTCCTTAATTCTAATGTTCCATGATTCCACTGTCATCCAAGTGTTAGTTGATGAAACTGCACCTGTTTTAAATTGACTAACCTGCATTTGACAGGAAGGACTGATCCATCTATATACTATTGCTCTGTTTCCATTTTTTATCAAAAGGCAAGAGCTGCATTATGCATTTATAATTAACAGGGTTAGCTTTTAAAGCTGTGTAAGGCTTGTATATATGTATAAGATTTGGCTGTATTTATTTATATATTTGTTAATATAATTTTATTAATTTAACATTCTGAAGTACTTTATAGTAATTATAACACACCAGTCTCCCAGTTTCAGCATTATTGTTCTATGAATTTCTTAATTATTTGTTTTTAATCTGATATACTTACACTCACACAGATATATATGTATATCTATGTGTGTGCATGTAATATATGACTGTATGTATGAATTGTATATGTATGTATAGTACATATATATGTATAATATATATATATATATATATATATATATATATATATATAGAGGTCTACCTGAGAACACCAACAGATCGAAAAGCCGACGACGAGAACACCGACACCAGAAGACCAACAACGGAAATGACCAACAGTTCGAAATCTCTACGCTGAAAACACTGACATGCGAAACAAGCGCAACTGTGTAAGTATGCGAAAGTGATGGACGTTAGGGTGTCGGTAAGGTAAGTGTGCGTTAGTGATGGACTGTATGGTTAGGGTGCGGGTAAGGTAAGTGTACGATAGTGACAGACTTTAAGGTTAGGGTGCGGGTAAGGTAAGTGTGTGATAGTGACAGACTTTAGGGTTAGGGTGCGGGTAAGGTAAGTGTGCGATAGTGACGGACCTTAGGGTTAGGGTTTGGGTTAAGGTTAGTGCATAGATAGTTGTGTATGTGAGGTTTAGTGTAGGTTTGTAAGGTTTTTGATGTGCTTGTGTTGTGGGTGTGTACTGTGAGTCGGTGTTATGATGTTCAGTAATGTGGACTGTCGGTATTGTGTGGTTTTGGTGTTTTGGTGTCGGCGTTTTGGCTGTCAGGTTTGTGGTGTGTCAGTGTAGTGTAGGGGATCTATATTTTATATATATATATATATATATATATATATATGCTAGTGGCATGTTTATATAGTGAAAAAAATGAAATAATCACTGTACACAATTACTAGTATATTAAAAAAGAACAAGAATATTACTTTAAGCTAACTAGTTTTGTTCTTTCAGAATATTAAGCAAAATTACATTGATTTATACTTTATGCCATGTTTAGATAAGTTTGTATGGCTGCTACTTTTTCTTCTTCTTTGTTTTTTTTTTAATAAGATAATTATGTACATAGTAGTCAGCTAAGGGTCAGATGCATGCCCAACAAACAACCAGTGTGAAAATTTCTGAGCGGGTGACATGTAGGGGCTTTGCCCAATACAGAAAATGACGGTCTAAGAAGTTTATATAAATTATATTTTCAACTGCTTATTTTATGAAAATGACATTCACACTCCTTTTCTCTGCACTAATGCCTCTGCTTCTATTGTATTTGGTTCAGCTTTCTTTCTTTCTTACTTCATGAGAATATTGGATCTTAGGGACATTCTGCGAGTGAATTTAATAGGTAAATAATATGGCAGTATCTAATATAAGAGAAAACAGCTGCAAGAGCTGAGTGTACTATTCATCATTTAGTCTAGTGATATTTAGACCCATTGTTTTTCCAGTTTTTACTGAAACTGCATACATCAAATGTCAATAAAAAAGAATGTCAGAGAAGGTAGAACATGATATTTTAGGATCATGCTTCCAAATAATGCACTAATATCTGACTTTATCTTATAAATGATCTGTGTAATACTCTCAGTTTCCTGTATTTTATGCTCTAACTTTATTATTTTTGTTGTCTATAAGCATATAAATGAATGTTAATTAAATCATTGAAATGACCATGAATCAGATTAACAGTAATTGGAGTTATTCCTGGAATTTCATTAAAACGTAATTTGTTATTGTAATCACTGTAAATTGACATCATTGTCTTACTTAAACAAGAGCTTCTTTATTTATTTTAAAAATTCAGAGGAATTATAAAGAGAAAAATGGTTTCCTTAAAGACAATAAGAAAGGGGACAATTTCAACCTTCACTGTAACATGTTCTAGTACTTGAAGATTTTAGAGATAGAACAGCATCAACTTCAAAGACCTTTCCCGATGCAAGTTTATTTTGCATTGGGAAGATGCTGTTACTATAAAGAAGCATTGAATGAATTTGATTAATTGAGTTTTGACAATAATTTTAATATTATGCTAAAAAAGTATATATATTTTTTCTCAGACCATTCTGAATATTGACAAGCTGTCTGATGTGTGAAAAAAACCTGTATTACAAATATAATTGTATGCTATAAGGCACTGTTGCACAAAGGTCTGTGTAAGGTAGCATCATATTAGTATGTTGTAAGGCATACCTGGTGCCATAGTATAGGCTGAGCTTTGAGCTTCAGCCAGCTGACAGGACATTTAGCAGGGACCACTAGGCACAATCTATGCAGAAGCAGCAAACCTGCCTCAAGAATATCTATGCATTTCTAGGAGCCTCACTCCCATGGCAGTCCTGTCCCTAACACAATGTCATTTTAAGTCACATGTTTTCCCATTGCACACTTTTTCCAAGATCCTAATACATTTGAAGACTCCCTGCCCCTGAATCCACATAACACTCTCATCTCTGGCACAACGTAATTTAATAAAGCTTCCCACCCTTCCACTGCACATCTTTGTGAAGCATTATGATACATTTCAGGAAATCCTCCCATGGCTGCAGTCCCTTCCATGACACAACATGCCAGACTGATATGTTTCATGATGTCCTCATCATGTAACATCATGCTCAACAGAAAACATCATCTCTCACTAGGTTAACTTATTTGCATAATGCACAAGCCTGCACAAGTGAAACTTTCATGAATGAATCTGTGAAACTCTCTTGAATATAACTGGGGTATCTGTGGATACAGGGTCACAATGCCACAGCAGCTGACATTGCTACCTTCTAGTTCCAGTTAATTCCTCAGATGAGGTGCCTTCTGTGTGAAGTCTGTGTTTGCACATGGGTTGTCCCTGGGTGCTCTTCCTTCCTCCCCACATCCTGAAGCAAATAATTAATCCTCCAGACTGCCCACAGTTCTGTGTGTGTGTGTGTGTGTGTGTGTGTGTGTGTGTGTGTGTGTGTGTGTGTGTGTGTGTGTAGGCTGGCAACCCACCCTGGATTAGTTTCTCTGCCTTGCTTATAGTTAATGCTAGGATAGACTCTGCATCACCACAGTCATAAATTGGATTAATTAGGTATTTAAACTAAATGAGTAATTGTATTAGGGGTTTTATAGAAAATAACTACCACATAGGTCTACCCAGCTGTGGAAGTCTAAGCCCACTAGTGTAGTGAGCAGAGTACAGGTGAGTTATATCCACCATCTCACTTTGTTAGTTCCCTACCACTCTCCTAGCTATGAGAATTCCAGCTGAACCTCATTTGTCTATTAACAGCATTGTATGGAACAGCTATACCATTTGCACACCATCTTTTTTGGTGTGCAACTAATCCCTGCATTGCAATTCTGCTGGGATCATGAATTATGCAATGCAGACAAAAGGAAATGGAGTCACTGCAGTGATGAAGCAGTTTATCAGTGCTTATTGGATGGTACAGTGGTGCAGCAGTAGTGTTGTTGCCTCACAGCAAGAAGTTCTCTGGTTCAGTTCTCAGCTGGAGTGCCTTCTGTGTGGAGTCTGCATGTCCTCCTTACATTTGTGTGGGCTTCCTTCAGGTGCCCCGGTTTCTAGTCATTCCAGCCATGTTTCAAAGATATGCATCTAGAGTGTTTCTCCCTGGGCCTCTGCTGAAAATTGGCTTTGTTCCAATTTGGACTTTCCCGATAAACAAATGTTAAATAAAAATAAAATAATTGTGGGAAAATTAACAACAGATAAGGCTAAAAGCCGATATACATGTTCAGCTGAAAGATTTTTCCCATTTAAATTATCTTTGATTGTGAGCTCCATGAAACTGTTATCCGATGTGCTAGCAGTGAGGAATATAATACCACATTAACTGACAGACAACATGTGTTAATGAATTAAAACACTGTTAACAAATTAACTGTAATTAGTTTTAATTGAACTGTTGGTATTTCTGTGATTCATTTGTTGAAACAAATATTCTTCATGAAACCTTCCTTATCTGTTGTGTATAATAAAATGGTTTAACTTAAGTCAAATTCAGACATGGGATTAAGTTACACCACAACAAAAGCACTGTGTGTGATCTTCTTCTTCTTTTAACTTTTCCCAGTTAGGGGCCACCACAGTGGATCACCTGTCCACTCATGATTGGCAGTGGAGTTTTACGGTGTTGAGTTGCCAGCCCGGCATCTAACCTTCCATAGTAGGCACACACATGCACGCATTCACACCTAGGGCCAATTTAGAGTATCCAATCCACCTACAGCATGTCTTTGGGAGGAAACCGGAGCACCCGGAGGAAACCCACGTGACCACAGGGAGGACATGCAGACTCCACACAGAAGGCACCCCAGCCAGTGATCAAACCAGAGAACCTCTTGCTGTGAGGCGGCAATGCTAACCACTGCACCACTATGGCCGCCCAAAAGCACTGTGTGTGATATGCCTTTCAAATGTTGCAGACTTGAATGAGAAAAGGAAGCCCACATAGCACTATAGGAGTGAAACAGTAAACAACAAAATCAGTGCTGTAGGTGTGAATGAGCCAAGCAATTGTAATTTAAAAAGAGATTTAAAGAGTTATGCCTATTTTAGCCTGGTTTACCATTCGAAAATACCTTTTCTGCCATTTGATGTTTGCAACTTAAACTGCTACTGATGTGCTACAAACATATTTTATTAAGGTGTTTTACAGACTGTGTGAAGAATATTTATTTGTATTTATTACCCATGGTAGAACACTGATCCACAAAGACCTTTTTCAGGTCATCCTAAGAGCATTTGCTGGTTAAGTGATATGCTCAGAGTCACACAATTAAGCAAGTGAAGGCTGATTGAATCAAGTCATGAACCACATAAAGCAGCTCATTAACAGCTGATAGCCTTAATCCTCTATGCTAATTGCCAAATAATCCTATCTTAGAAGTCATACCATTAAAGATCATGTGTAAGGATTGTTTACTCTTTTTGACTTTGCTGTAATTATGCTGTTATCATGTAAATTGGGTTTTGTGACTCTAAAATAAATGTTACTTTAGTTACTTCAGCTGGACAGTGTATATTAAATATAGTAAACGTGTTTGTATTCCCTAGAGGCTGAGCAGCTACCCAATTATTTCCTGATTCCATGTCATTGGACCTCGCCTTCTTATGATGCAGTTGCTGGTAAAAGTAGTTTATAGTGGCTAGGTGCTTTCTGTAGTCTGCAGCAGATTTCAGCACATAGACTGACATAGAATGTGCCATAATCAATCTCACCTTATCAGGCAATGAATCAATAAATGACTAAATGCAGTTATATTTTAGAAAAAGATAAAATCAAAACTTTGGGGGTTACAGCTTGTAGTAAGGTATATAGTACTTGACAAATGATGTAACATCACAGATGTGACACTGTAATAAATATACTGTGTATTGGGACATGGCCACTTATGGGAATAAATCTAGGGCAATGTATGCCACCTCAATAATAGCTATACACTAAAGGGCATTTCTGTATGTGTTATGTATTGAATGGAATAGTGTCGGAATGAAAATTGTTGGCATAATCTGTGCACATGTGAAGATGAAGATGTGATGAAGATGCCATAAAGATGATGGAAATGACTATGTGATGAAAATAAGATGAAAATGAAGACACTAAAGATGCAATGATGGTGACGGTGACAATAACGATGATAATGAAGTTGATTATGGTGTGATGAAGATTACAAAAGATGATTAGGATGCAATAAAGATGATGATGCAGATGAAGTTGCAGTGAAGATGACTAAGCAGATGTAATGAAAACAATGGAGATGAAGACGTGATGGGGACAGTAGTAATGATGGTGTGATGAACATGATGTAACTGACTATGCAATGATGATACAGATGATAAAGATGAATGTTTTATAACAAAGAATATTCAGTGAAGATGATGAAGATTGATGAAAATGAGAAGAAAACTAAGAAACAATTATGATGATAAAGATAATGACAATGATGAATATGCGATGATAATGATGACTTTACAATATATTATATAATGTAGCTGATAAGATGAAGATTCAGTGAAAATGATGAAGATGATGATGCTGTGATGATAATGAGCATAGTGGCAGTGATATTAATGCCATGAAGATAATGCAGTGCTGAGAACATGAATAGCTGTTGAAAATTGTGATGAAGATGCATCACCTTCATCTTTATCAGTCATCCTCATTGCATCATTTCATCTTCATTACATCTTCATCATCAAAGTCCATATCATTTTAATTTTCATAACATCTCCACTGCAATGTTTAAGTCCTTGCCATCTTCACTAATCTCATTGTCATGATGTTTTTCATCTCATCTTTACTGTCATTTTTATCATAATCTTCCCTGTACCTTCATTGTCATCTTCATTATCTTCATCTTTATTATCATCTTCATCACATTTACATCACATTCATCATATTTTCATCTGCAGAGTCATTGTATCCTTATCAACATCATTGTTTTCATCACCATAATCTTCTTAATCACAATACATCTTCACTATCATTACATTTTCATCAGCATCTTCATTGCCAACATCATCAGTGGCATCTTCATTTTTGTCAGTATTGTCATTGTCATCACCACATTTTCATTGTCATCTTCATCACAATTTCATCTTCATCATTACAGCTTCAGTTTCATAGATGCACAGTATATTACAAACATTTTCATAGCAACAATAATCCATTCAAAGAATAACACAAAGAAACATGTTTATTTTAGAGCTCTCATTGAGATGATTCACAAACCCTAGTTGTCTTCCAAAAAGTGATTATCCCATGGTAGGTACATAGTAAATTTGCTATTATAATCTATGCCAAAATTTTTTGTAATCTTATCCTATTACCTTTTGCTTTTACTTGAATACTGCATTTATGTATTTATTTGTTGTTTGACTGATAGAGTGTCCTACATTTATGTGTTGAAATCTGCTGTAGATTACAAAAACAAAAACCAAAACACCACCACCACCTACCCAGTATAAACAATTTCAGCAATTGCAACACTGGAAGATGAAGCCACAGGAAGTAACTGCTGGACATCCTCTCAGCCTAGAGTGCATGCAAACACAAGTTTGCTATTCTTAATAAACATAGTTCCACTGAAGTAACTAAAGTAAAATCTACATATTTTAAAAATAAGAAAGCTTGTGTTACATGGTAAGAAAATAACTACAGCAAAAAGAATCCCTTGCACATTATCTTTAAATATTGGAAAGACAAATTTGAAGCATTATTAGTATGGCAAGACTGGTTATTGACATTACAAAAACTTAATAAACAAAAGCATGTTTGTTCAAAACTCTTTAATCAGACTTTAAGTAAACTGACTTGATCTACATGTTTGAAACATAATTATATTGATGTTGAACATAAAGTCATCAAATGGTTATGGAAATAATGGGTAGGATCTTTACTTAAAAGTATGCAAGTTTCTCTTTTTAGGATCATACGATATTACTAGGCTATTGACCTGGAGGTCATATTAAGCCTAGCCGTTTCATCCCAATGTAATACCATAGAAATTCTAGTCAGTACCCAAGATAGCATTTAGTGATGACTGCCCATGTCCAGGAGAGTTGTGGGCACTATCCCCAGTATGAATTTATGGTGCCTCATCCACTCACTCAGGTTCCTTTTAAAAAGTGTCATAGAGGTACACTGTTTCACATTAATTGGTAGCCTGTTCCAAAGATTCAGCAGTTGCTGGGAGATGAATCTGTCCCTTTAGCATGTCCTGTTCAAGTTACAGGCCATATCTAGGCCCCTGGAATGGGTAGCCCTAGTCCCGTTTGATTTACAGATATGTATGCAGTAAGTTCATTAGGTTTGGGTCTTGGATTGCTCTATAGCTAGGCATAAATCTCCCCTAAGAAGTCTGTATGATACAGAGTATAGTGACAGGGACTTTAGTTGGTCTGTGTAAGGCATGTGCTGGAGTCCCTTGATCTTCTTTGTTCGAAACTCTGAGATCTCTGTAATTACTGCAGGTGATTAGTATGGTACATGCCAAACGGGGCATTATACTCAATTATGGACTGGATAAGTGCCAAGTATAGGGGGTTATAACTTATTTTGCTCTCGAAGCAGTGCCTTTACTGATCAAGTGTGCTATGTAGAAAGCTTTCCTTACTACAGTAGACACATGGTGGTCGAAGTTAAGGTTACAGTCAACTTGTGATCC
The DNA here is from genome assembly GCF_019279795.1 of Protopterus annectens. Classification (NCBI taxonomy): domain Eukaryota; kingdom Metazoa; phylum Chordata; order Ceratodontiformes; family Protopteridae; genus Protopterus; species Protopterus annectens. The sequence goes on from NC_056727.1 coordinate 453,138,843, forward strand.
CAGGTCCCTTGCCACTTCATGGATACTTAGGGTATTGTTGTTGATTTGATAGTGTGAAGGGACATTGTGCCAAATGGAATGATGATGCATTTCTTTGCATTAAGTTTGAGACTATGACTAATACACCAGTTGTTAGTCTGTGTGAGATCCTCCTGGAATATACTGACACCATTTGGGGATTCAATGATTGCACCTAGTTTGCAGTCATCTACAGACTTGGTCAGCCACAACCCCTTAGTTTTGACCTGATCTTCTGAGAATTATATACCAAACAGTAGAGGGCCCAGCACTGAACCCTGTGGCACCTTACTGGTAACGGGTCTGCTGGTTGATGTGGAGTCACCCACTTTGATAGTGTGTGTCTGGTTTGTGAGCCAATTCACAACCCATCTTACAAAAAAGGGGTTTAAATTCAGATTGCTAAGTTTATTGGTAATGTCTGAATGTGGGATTGTGTCAAAAGTCTTTGCAAAGTCAAAGTATGCTGTGTGCACAGATTTGCTCTTGTCAATGGCCTTGGTCACATTTTTGAAGAAATACACCAGGTTTAACAGGCAGGATCTGCCCTTCACGAAGCTGAATTGGGTAGGATCCAGGGTTTGGCAGTCACCTATGTCTTTGCTTATGAGGTCTGTTGCTAAGCTACCTTCGTGGAGGAAAATAACTGTTACTGTTCTCCATTCCACAGGAACAAAGCATGCTAAGATTGAAAAAGGTACTTAGTGGTGATGCTAGTTCATGTTTTAGCCTGTTTAGAAGACAATCTGTGATGTCATCTGGTCCCATAAAGGTTGTGTTTTTTGCTTTGGATAAGGCTTTCTGGACCTGTTCTTCAGATATATAGGGTGAGGGGGGGAGTTTGGGGGAAGGTTTGTTGTCATTGTGGAGGGGATAATGGAGTGAAATTTTCACTAAACCTATCCACTAGCAGGTTTGCTATCTCTGTCAGGTCAGTGTGTGTGAGACACAGCTGGTCACTAGTTCTGCACATGCTTGGGCCCTAACCTTTAGTTTATGTACGTAGCTGTAAAATGCCTTATAGTTATCCTTGGCTGTACTTGCTAATTTTATCTCAAAGGAGCTCTTGGAGGATTTGAGAAGTTGTCTTATTTGCCTGTTGAGGCCGAGGAGGGTTGTTTTCCATTGTTGGGACCTTGCCTTTTTTTCTCTTGGACAGTGACTTTTTGCATTTTTTGTAAAGTTTGTTGATGCTGGATGTCCACTATGGCAGCTTGTTTTTACTAGGGGCTTTGATTCTTTCTGGTGCAGCAGAGTCAATATACTGATGCGAGTGATTGTACAGGGTTTTGTGTAAGCTTCGGCATAGTTACCACTTTTAGCTTGGGGTGGGGCTTGAAATGCATTTATACCTTCACCTAGGAGAGTATAATTTGCCTTGGTAAAGTTTCTTAGTCTGATTTCCCACTTTGTGAGCTCTGGTGTTAGTGTCAGCTTGAAGGTGACTGATTTTTGGTCAGTTTTAACTAATGAAGAGTGGCAGTTGCGGCAGTGCATCTGTTTGACATGTTGGTGAGGGCCAGATCTAGAATGTTTCTTCCTCTTGTCAGGGTATGAACAATTTGTTCCAGGGCATTTGAATTAACAAAGTCAAGGAACTTTTGCACTAGTGAGTTAGGGTTAGCGTAGGTTTCCCAGTTGATGGTGGGATAATTGAAATCCCCCATAACCAATGTGTTTAGTAAAATTTGGATTGTCTCCAGTTTGGTCAAGTAGCCTTCATGGGCATCATGATCCAAGAAGGGAGATCTATAGCTGGCTATAACTTGAATGGGGGTCTTACACATCATAATCTGGACCTGGAGTAATTCCATGGAGTTGTCCAGTTGAACTAGAGGGGAGGTGAATTTATCTCTAATATAGATTTAAACACCACCTCCTTTGGTTTTCACACTTTCATTTTGTGGTCCAAAGGTGAGGAAGGCATTATAGTCTTGCAAGGCTGGGGTACTCTCTGAGGTCTTAAACCAGGTTTCTGTGTTATACAGACATCTACATCTTCTAGTGACAGAAGTGCTTCCAGAAGGTGCAGTTTTTGGTTTACACTCCTAGCATTTAGCAGCATGACCCTTTTGTTCTGATTGGTTAATTCATTTATTTATTTAACATTTGTTTACCAGGAAAATCCGACTTGGAACAAAGCACATTTTTAGCAGAGGCCCAGGGAGAAATGCTCTAGATGCATGTCTTTATAATGTGGTAGGAAACCTTAGCACTCGGAGGAAACCCACACGGATGCAAAGAAGACATGCAGACTCTGCACGGAAGGCACCACAGCAGAGAATCAAACTGGAGAGCCTTTTGCTGTGAGGTGACAACAGAATCTCTGCACCACTGTGCTGTCCAATAATTTGATGGTGGTAATGTTGTTTTTGAGACCTTGCCTAAAAAGGCACTATGGGGGGGGCAAGAGCCTTTGCCATCTGCCGAAAGCCTAGAGGTGCCAGGAACAAACCATCTCTGGCAAAGCAACGAGGTTTGTCAACCATGGCTTCATAGGCTGAGAGAAACTGGATCCTCTTAGACTGATACCAAAAACTGTGCCAATTATTGAAATCAATCATTTTTTTGTTTATGCTGTGGCATCATTCTAGGTGAGGATTGTATGCTGCTCAAGGCCTGGGACATACCTGCCTGAGACACATACTCAGAGAGCTCAACCATGTCTCTCTTCATATAGTCCAGTGAGGTATGTCTTACGTCATTCACACCAAAATGAACTATGACAGAGTCATAATGGTACTTGTTGCTGAAAGACCTGAGTGCATGCACGATCTGATGAATCCTGGCACCAGACAGGCAGCTGACTGTGATTTTTTCTTTGTCTAACCTGGTGAGTGGGACATCCGTGTGTGTCACTACTGAGTCTCCAATGACAAGAAAATTTGGTTTTTGAGTGCTACGCCTTACGGGCTTGGTCAGTGAGTCGCCGGTGTTGCTATGTATCGTGGGTGCTGTGGGGACCGTGTTAGTTGCAGCAGTCTTGTGTTTTAGTGGTCTCTAGTGCTTCGGTAAGTTTTTTGGGAGAATTATACACAGCTAATCTTGGCTTTGAATGACTAGCATAATACTCTGTAGAAACTGTTGGTCGGTGACATCTGTGAAAAGGAGGGTTGTTACTACTAAGGCTCAAAACCATGTTTGGAAAAACAATAAACTATACCAGGAGAAAAAAGCAAGATGGAAATATTTATGCATTTGCCCATGAGTGAAAAACAAGATTACCCTAGCTGAGGGTAATATATCCTTTCATCAAAAATGAGTCAGCAAAGTGTATCATATGAAAATCATTGTTCAGAAATGTAAAGCAAAATCCTAAAGCTTTTTACTTATAAATGGCAGCAGCAAAAGAATGTGTCAGCTGTAATTAAAAGTTGAAGATAACAGTGACGTCAATAGCTCATTGTGATCGATTAGTGGATTTGCTTGCTAATAATTTTGCAATAGCTTTTAGCAGCAAAAATGGCTCTTTAAATTCAAATTATTAATTATGTGCTGAAGACTGCCCAAATATTAAGGATACAAATTAAAAGGGTTTAAGTAAAACTAAGGAAAATAGCTCTCCTGGACAAGGTAACATAACCAGTATTTATTTAAGTAGATTCAATATAGATTGTATTAAAAATATTGTGTTGGAAAAAAAAGTTAAAATAATTGCATTTATCAAGCTCATGAAGGCAAGTAACTGTTTTGCAATTATTTAAGGGTGATGGCAAATCAGAAACTGATAATTAGATATGTATGAGTTTTACATTTGTGATAGGAAATTTCTTTGAGAGAATACCAATCAATTTTCTTTGATAAATAGGCTTAATTATGAACTTGTTAAACAGCATTGACATTTTGCAAGGAAGGCCATGCCAGTATAACCAAATATCTTCTATACCAGTGTTCAGTGTGGTGGACCCCTTAAAGCAAGCTTTACCTGTGGATATAATACTGTTAGACTTGTCAAGAACTTCTGAATCAGTGCCATTTAATGATATACTTTTAACAACGTTTCAAGTAAATAAGTATTCATTAAATTGGATTAGCCAGTGATTACTGATAGGTCATGTTGTGTTAAAGTGTTGTGCAGTACATTGAAGTGAATGTTACAAATAGTGCAGTCCCACTGGACTCTGTACAAGCCATTTTCTCTTTACTTTCCTTATGATACAACTCAAAAGCACAAACACTACATGGATTATGAAAAGTATAACTGACTGCAGAACTGATTCGCTCTTTAATAATATGTATCGTGTCTGTCACTATCAAGAATGCATTGATTTAATGATGCCATAGCTATGTAAAATGGATGAACTTGACCTAAATGCTAATAAGTGTAATAAGCAATAGTATGTGTTGGAACTGAAAATAACAATTACCCAAATTACCTATTGTGTAATATTATGCAGATTTTACATAACTTCAAAAATATAGGTACAATGGTGAACAATGAATTTTCTTTTCTTGAAATGTTTCTGCTTACTTAGAGTAAATGCACTGGTATTATTAGGAATTCTTGCAGATTATTTGATACTAGACACTGCAATGTGCTTCTTCCTGTATAGTGCAGAGTTTTGCACTTTCTCATCTGAAGACATAAATGAGCTAAAGTCTATAAAGATATATGGTAACTGTGAAATATAAAGGAAAACTAAGGAACTAAGTGATTTATGTAACTATGTACTATGAATACAAAATATTTCAGAAGCTAGGAACTCTTAAGTGATTAGTGTGACTGTGCTATGAATGTCAGATATATTGGTAGTCAGACAACGCTAAGTGATTTGTGTAACTATGTAATACGAATGTGATATATATTGGGAACCAGGCTAATCTAAGAGATTTATTTAAATTAGTGCTATGAATGCAAATATATCGGGAACCAGGCTACTCTACGTGATTTGTTTAACTATGTGTTATGAATGTGAAATATATTGAGGGCCAGGCTACTCTAAGTGATCTGTGTAACTATGTACTGTGAATAGTAAATATAGTGGGAGCCAGGCTACTCTAAGTGATTTGTGTAACTATGTACTGTGAATATGAATTATAGTGGGAGCCAGGCTACTCTAAGTGATTTGTGTAACTATGTACTGTGAATATGAATTATAGTGGGAGCCAGGCTACTCTAAGTGATTTGTGTAACTATGTACTGTGAATATGAATTATAGTGGGAGCCAGGCTACTCTAAATAATTTGTGTAACTATGTGCTCTACAAGGTCCTGCACTGCACATGCCCGGCTCATGCTCTGGATGGTAAAATAATTCCATATCCAATGTCCTACATCAGTACTAAATATTACACTGTAAATTGCAAAACTTCTGATTCTTTTTTTATTTGATATTAACCCAGTAACATTGATACTTAGAATACTATTATTGTTTCTCAAGAGATGTTAGTGGTTAATGCAGTGTGATACATTTTCCTGTTTTATTTGTGGAATTCAGGACAGCTTGCTATCATTTTCCATTTCTGTGTAAAGTAGAGTACAACAGTCAGCTTGTGTAATTTTCTTCTGGTGACACAGCCGACAAATGGGCTGTAGTTTCAGTTGTTCTGTATTGCACAATTTCTTACTGTTGTGTTGCTCACTGTCTGCCTTCTACTGTGTGATGACTGTTCACTTACTGCTATAGGGAATTGACTTATTCTAAATATGGTAGCAATTTATTGACTGTTTGCTGCTGCATCCCACTATAGCATTATGTCAGCCTTTGTGCACCTGAGTCTGATGTTATGTGTGTGTGTGTGTGTGTGTGTGTGTGTGTGTGTGTGTGTGTGTGTGTGTGTGTGTGTGTGTGTGTGTGTGTGTGTGTGTGTGTGTGTGTGTGTGTGTGTGTGTGTGTGTGTGTGTGTGTGTGTGTGTGTATGTGTGTGTGTGTAAGCATCCATTAGAGCTCAGAAAATGAAATCTTCCACCCCAACCCCTCTGGTTTTAGTATGAATACAATCAAACCCTGTACCTTTATCTCGAAGGTCAACATTTTAACCATTATGCCAACCCTTTCCCCAAATTAGACAGATAAGTTCCACTGAGATTTGAACTCACATCACTGGATTCAGAGTCCAAAGTGATAACCATTATACCATGGCACCATTTTAGTGCTGCATTCTTCTGACAGATCATCTCAGTAGTGCTGCATTCTTCTGGCAGATCATCTCAATTTTCCTCACTAGCCCACTGGACTGCACCACCACTGCAGACTCTACAGCCTTTGGCATGGACACCTTTATGTTGCCCTTGCCAACAGTGTCTATGACTTTGACACTTATGCTAATAGCACCAATCTTGACAACATCAGTGCTGGCTGAGATGGGGTCAGCTTTTCATTATTTGGGGTCAAGGCTCTCAACATTGGCTGCTGTGTTCTATGTGTTTGATGATCCCAGTTTCAAAGGTTGGCTCCTCATATCTGAGCTAAGTGTTGAGCTTGTCAGTGTTGGAGTCAGCCTTGAAGGAGCTAGAGCTTTGGTGAGCAGGACTGTTGTTATTAGCCTCAGGCACAATGATGGCACCAATGTTAATCCCATGGATGCAGACAGGCCTGCTTTTGTCACTCTCAGCACCTGTACGATTTATGATATCTGGCCTCAAACTTATGTGCAATGTCTCCTTGCCAGAATGTCTAGCCATCCAGCTTTTCATATAACAGGGCAGAGAGTCCAGAAACATCACGCAAGGTCTCCCCATGTTATCTGAACCTAACTTTGTTTCCTCAACTTCCTCAGAGCTATCCTCTCCAAGAACTTGTATCAAGTATACATGCAAGAAGAAGACATTGACTTCCCTGTGGCATTTCTCATCCCAGATATCAATGATAGAGTGGGTTTAGATTCCCTGCATCCCCCTGATGTCCCAGAGTTTGGAAATTTTTTTAGAAAAGATGAGGAGGAGATGGGGATGTCACACAGACTACAAATTCTCTGCACAGATCACTGTGTAGTGTGTCTGGTGAAAAAAGTGATATTGGACCACCCTGTTGTGGTGACACCCATCCTAAGGAGGCAAGACAAGATTCTTTGGCCTGCTAAGGATTGAGTCTTTGGGACAGAGACACAAAAACCTGATTCTATTGCAGCCACAGCTGCCTTAAAAAGGCCCTGACTCAGCAGACCCTATTGTCCACCCCCTTGAAAAGGACCTGGTGCCATTGATTTATTTAGGAAGTATAGTTATATGTTCTTCACTATATCCCTGAGGGCTGTGTACCATTTGTTTTTCATGGTTGAGAACTGCTGATTGAGGGCTCAGTGTCTGTTATTCTAAAAGTGTATTAATTCTGGTTTAAGCACTTGGGCTTTCAAGCCAGTTATTTTACATTAAGAGGGTTCGTGGTCTGCACTCTTGTGGGAGGAGAGGCTGGACTCTGCCCTTCTGAGCTGGGAATTTCTGGTTAAAGGCTTATAGTGCATGCATATCTGAACTGTTTCTTACTGAAGTTGGTGCGCCTTGTTTGCTGTGGCATAGACTGGATTCGGGCCTGCTGGATCTAGCTTTGTTTGTGTAACTCGAGCACTAATTCAGACATTCTCTAAAGTATTCAATGGTATTTATTACTGCTTGGTTGTAACTTGATTAAAGTGTAGCTATCATTCAAGTCTTTTGGATTAAGCACTTGGGCTTCAGACCAGTTGTTTTACATTAGGAAGGTTTGTGGCAAGCACTGTGGTGGCAGGACAGGTAGCTTTCATCCTTCTAAGTTGGGAAATGCTGATTGAGAGCCCAGTGTCCAAGTGTACTAGTTTTGGTTTAGGCACTTGGGCTTCAGGCCAGTTATTTTACATTAAGAAGGTTCGTGGTCTGCACTCTTGTGGGAGAAGAGGCTGGACTCTGCCCTTCTGAGCTGGGAATTTCTGGTTAAAGGTTTATAGTGCCTGAATATTTGAACTGTATCTTACTGAAATTGGTTCACCTTGTTTGCTCTAGCATAGACTAGATCCAGGCCTGCTGAATCTAGCTTTGTTTATATGCTTGTTGTTTGTTTGCTTGTTATTTCCCTGGAAGCTAATTCCACCTAATACACAACTTCTCAGCTTCTGTGGATCACTAGTGATATCTGCATTGCTTACTGTACTTATTTCCTTGTTTCACTTGAAAGAAAGTTACTGTTTGTCGTTTTGCATTTAGTTACTTGTAACCGTTGCACTCAAGTTACCTGGCACTTGCTCACTAAAGCAATTATATAAGTCAGCACTAAAATTAAAAGCACTACACCCTCACTCCCCACTGGCCCTTGTTTTCAATTAAGGAATTCCCAATATTATTCTAGCATGTCCAAAGGTCAGTTGTCAATCTTCTCTCCGGTCCAGCTGGTGAATCTGGGAATCTTGAGGCAATGTTATAACTGCCTCATGTACACAGACAGCCCTCTCCTCCTCCCACATAACACAAATACTTGCGAGAGATGCAGCTATTTAGCCAAACTGGAGGCTGAGCTCTCTCAACTCAGGACTGGCAAGACCAGACAGGAGGAGAAGGCAACTACACACACCACAAAACCAGCCTCACATAATGCTACCACTCCACTGAATCAAACCCATAAACACACAAAGACATACTTGGAGGCTCTGAGTAAAAATTTACCTAAACAGCAGAGGCCTCCAAAGCAGACACCCAAACAACTGCTACCTCAAGACACCCCACAAGCAACACATAAACCACAAAAGCAGTGTGCAAAGCAGTCACAGCCCTTAAGGCCAAATACATAGAGGAGCTCTCTGATTATGTAGCCCAGGCAGGTATGACCCTAACCCTGAGCAGTATCCTTCCTTCACCAAGAATGATGCCACAATATAGAGACAAGATGATCAGCTTTAACAATTGGCTTAATGTCTGGTGTCATTCAAAGGGGATCCAGTGTCTGTCTGCCTGGGATGACATGCTTGACAAGCCACGCTGCTTCAAGGCGGCTTGCACCTGTCACCCTGGATTCGGATATTGGCTAAGGCTCTTGCCACCCCATAGTGCCTTTTTAGGCAAGGCTCAAATTCTAAACCTACCACCCTAGAAAACAAAAATGGGAAGAAACTGAGAGTAATGCTGCTCAATGCCAGAAGTCTAAATCTCAAAATGCACGACTCGAGGCCCTTCTCAGTATGGAGAACATCGATGTCTGTGCTGTAACTGAAACCTGGTTCAAGGCTCCTGAGAGCACCCCGGCACTATTAGGTTTTACCTCATATCCCGGCCCCAAAACCTGGACCACACCACAAAGGAGGGTGTATCCATATTCATAAAGGATACCCACACCTCCAGGTGGTGGTAGCACGCCTAAGCTTCGGAAACCATCCAGGTGCAACTAACCATAGGCAAAACTGCTCTACAAATTGTAGCATGCTACAGGCCACCCTCTCAAACTCAGGAACCCCACACAGCCTTCCTGAAGACACTGGAGGGTATAAATGTATCTCCAAACACCATCATATTGGGTGACTTCAACTACCCGAATATAGACTGGGAACATTACTCAAGCCCTAACTTTCTAGCCCAACGTTCCTGGAGTTCATAAATTCAAATGCCATGGAACAGCTAGTCACTGTTCCCACGAGAGGAGAAAATATACTAGATCTCATTGTCACAAACATGGGGACAAAATGCTCCACACGGAGTATATCCCTCATTGGTGAGATCTGATCATAAACTAATCTCACTGGAAATCCACATCCGCCCCCACCCCAAAAAGACCATAGTGAAGAACTTCTCTAAAGCAAACTTCACACTACTCAAGACTGGTGTGGTATCCTTCAAGGCCCCTGAGCCAGTGGAAACCACAACCCAAGCTCTGGAAGCCTTCTATGAACACCTCCAGGACTGCATGGATCAGGCAATCCCAAATAAAACCAAGACTCTTTCCACAAAGGGCAAACGTCCAGTCTGGTGGACCCCAGCCATTAACAAACTTTACAATAAGAGGAGAAAGCTATTACATGATAGAACAAAATCCATAAAAGGAAGTCACCCCTGATCATTATTAGTAAAAAATACGAGCACTCATAAAATCAACTAAGGCCAATTTTGAGAGAAAAATTGCCATGGATTCAAAGGACAATCATAAGGCCTTTTTCAGCTATGTTAGGAACCTGGGTGGAAACTCCCAGATATGCTCAGAATTAGTCCAAAATGATACAAAAATCACTGAACCCACAGACATTGCCAACAGACTGGCAGACAGGTTCAGTGCAAACTCACCCCTCTCCCCTAAAGGAGAGATAACTATCCCAGCCAGTGTAGCCTCCCGGACATCTCAAATGCGAGGTGAAAGCTGCTCTCTCTAAAGCTAAAAACACAGCATCAATGGGACCGGATGGTGTCCCCGCTGTGTGCTACACTGAGCTAAATGAGGAATTAAACCCACATAAGGCAGCTGTTTAATCTCAGCCTTACCACAGGATACGTGCCCAAGGAGTGGCGTCGGCAACTGTGGTCCCACTCCACAAAGGCGGCACCTCTACGGACCCTGGTAATTACTGCCCCATAAGCTTAACAAGTCTAGTCTGCAAAGATATGGAGAGGATCATAATGGAGCTCATAAACAAAGATATAGGGGACTTGCAGACATTGGACCCGACCCAGTTTGGCTTTGTCAAGGGAAGATCATGCCTTTTGAACTTGGTCGACTTCTTGAAACAGTCACCAAGGCCATTGATGAGGAAAGGCAGTCCATACAGCCTACCTTGACCTTGCAAAGGCTTTCACAATACCTCACTCGGGTATTGTAGAAAAACTTACCAGCTTAAATGTAAACCCATATGTCACAAGATGGGTTGCAAACTGGCTTAAGGACAGAACCCACAGGGTTAGAGTTGCTGGCGCTGTGTCAGACTCCAAGCGGTCACAAGTGGTGTCCCACAGGGCTCGGTCCTTGGCCCCTATTGTTTGGCATCTACTTCTCAGAAGTACAGGCCAACATGGGAGGACTTTGGCTGACAAAGTTTGCAGGCGACTGCAAACTGAAGCCATAGTGGAAAGTGCATCGGACGGATATCCTTCAGAAGGGACTCACGGAAACAGATAGCTGGTGCCAGAGCCATGGCCTGAAGTTAAGCGCCAAAAATGTATAGTCATACCCTTCGGAAAAACAAGGTAACCCCAAGCTACCATATAGGTGGCAATCCACTAAGCACAGAAGAGGTTATCAGGGACCTGGGGACCCAGGTTGACAGTGGCCTTTCTTTTGACACTCACATTGCTAAAGTGGTTAGAAAGACCTTCTACATTGCCCACCTGATCATGAAGGATTTCACATCCAGATCTAGTGAGGTCATTGTTCCCCTGTACTCTTCACTTATCAGACCAATGATCGAGTACAATGCCCCATTCGGGATGTATCTCACCCGACATCTGCAGCAATTGGAGAGACCCCAAAAGTTCCTCACCAAAAGGATAAAGGGACTCCAAAATCTGTCATATGCTGCCAGATTGAAGAAACTCCAGCTCTATTCAGTCGCATACCGTCTGCTCAGAGGTGACATGTGCCTGACATACAAGGCCATGTCCAACGGAATTAATGGACATGCTCCACCTCAAAAATCCAAATCCACCAAAACCACTAGAGCAAGCGACTTAAACCTTAGCACGGATATAAATAGGGCGTGCTGGAGGGATAGATTTATCACTCAGAGACTCCCTATGCTGTGGAATAAAATCCCGGTCCATGTGAGGCAGAGCACCTCGCTGACTCTGTTCAAGAGAAATCTAGACCTGTGGATGGGAGATCATAGGTTTACCCCGGGAATTATCTCTGTGTCACTGCTGGACAGAGGCACAACAAACTAATGGGCACAGTATTTTTTCATATAAGGGGTGGCGTAAGCCACAAAAATTTGGGCTAGGCTTATAAATGCCTTAGGGCAGATAGCCTAGTATAAACCTATGAACCTATGAACCTATGAACCTATGGTCTGATTCCAGTGGGAGCTAGCAGACAAGATGCATAAGTCACTGGATTAGGTGCTATATGGACATTTAAAACAGAGATCACAGTGTCTGTTGGCAACTGCTTCTTCCATGTTAAACCTCACTATGAGACTGGTCTACTTCTTTGCTGAAGGTTCAGTATGGAAAATTTAACACCATCATTTCTTCATGCCATCAAACCTGGCACTGATTAACAGATTTCATTGATGATTTCAATGATGATGCCTAGGTGACCTTAACAACTACCCATTTTGATGGCTCCAGATTAACATATTTCATTGATGATGTCTAGGTGACCTTAATAAATACCCCTTTTGATGGCTACACTCTTTTCAGACCCAGTATTTTGATATAGCCAGAGAACATGGAAAGGGAAACTTAAGACCATTTTTGACTGTTGTAAAATTACAGTTTCCACAACACCCCTTTTCTATGACTCAGCAGACTCCACATAAGATCTGATGTAGACATGGCTGATAGCAGGAGAATCAAGGGTACTTCCAATATAATAATTTTCCAAAAGACAGGAGTAATCAGCCACAATGTGTTGTAGATCAGTAAAACCCTATGTCCTTGACTGACCTTCCCTGACTGTCCCACTCTGAAGGTAGTCAAGGGCCATCTCTCTCTCCAACTGTTGGCAAGCTTGCCATAACATAGAACATGTGGATAACACCAGCAATTATTATATATCTCCAGCAATTATTATCTATCTATCTATCTATCTATCTATCTATCTATCTATCTATCTATCTATCTATCTTTGTTGATTGGGAAAGTCTGACTGGGATACATACCATTTTTCAGCAGATGCCTGAGGAGAAAAGCTCCAATATTCACATACATAAACAATATTCAGTGTATTTTCATTTTTCACACTGTAAATAATATTTTCATCTTAGTTACATATACATTTTTGCATACATAATCAGGTGTAACAGATGATTAATGCTAACATTGTATCATACAGTTTGTGATCTAGGAAGAGGAGAAAAAAAGAGTTTAACTTTGAATTTGTATAAGGTTGTAGCAGACACAAATACAAAGAAAAACAAGGGGAGACAAAGATTGAATTTGGGTTGAAATGACTGAATAGTGATACAATGAGGGAGAAACTAGGATTAAGTAGAATTAGGCAGTTAAGAAAGAAAATAAGTTAAATGTTTACAGTAATAGGGAGAAGGCAAAGTGTAATAGTCACTATATGGGAATTTAATACAGAGCAGCTATCGCTTTGACATAGGCATTGTATACCTCTCAACCTCTTAGCCCAAGACATCTGGACAACATCTAAAATAATAATGGACAAAGACCCAAAAGTAGGGGCAGATTTTAAATATTGATCTTATAAACTTTAGAAAGTTGCTAGAATGACAGGATTTGTTAGCATGTATTTTCTAAAGAATATGAAGTCTGAAACTGAAATGGTTGTTATTATTTTGTGACTTCAGCCCACCTTGATTTGGCAGAAAAACACAGATTTTATGAGGAAAAGACCAAAAATATAAGGTAAAAATATGGACATTCTGTGAAAATGAGGACAGTTAAGAGGTATGGATATTGCAGCTTTTATTTTTTTCTGGAACGGAAATTATTTGGGTGTAGAGTGAAAGCAGAGCCAAGTGCCTTGCAGATCCAGAGATTACATTATCCCCTTCCACAAAAAATTCCCATCGTCTCCTCTTGCCAGACATCCCAACCTTTCAAAGTAGTGCAGCAAGAGACGAGGTCTTAAATCAACTGTAAAAAACGTTATCCTAGAGGGACCACCAGATCAAAAGGATTAGGTATTTAATCCAGGTTCCTTTTGGTTGCCCTCCCCTCCAGGCCCACTTTGGGTAGCAGTGGCCTAAACAACTTTATCCTAAAAGAAGTACTTCAGATAGTGATCATACTGTCCACTTCCTTGTGTCTATCAGAAGGAGACTGGATGTGGTCTTTGGACCTACAAGGTGTCCATCTCTATAAGGCTTACCAAGGAGTCCAATCATTTGTTTAAGTATCCGTTATTACCAGGTCTGGACTCTGCCATTCAATATCACCTCAGCTTCCAGGGTATTAAGCAAAGTTATGTCCGTAGGTATAGTGAGCCAGAAGCAGCAAGGGGTAAAGATATTTCTTTGTCTGGATGACTGGGTTGTGACTTTTCCTCTATTGAACATGTTGATACATGCACAAGAAGTCTCTGCTGTACCTGTCTGAGACCTTAGGAGCATTGCAGAGTTCCACTTGCAGCAATATCAGCTGATGATTTCTTAGAGTGCAATCTAGACATTCTCATGCAGGGTTTGATTGCCAATGGACAGTATCCTTCCTGTACAGATCTTATGCTATCATGTCTTTCAAATGGAATATGCCATATTTATCTATGCCTAAGGTCCATGGGGTTAATACCAGTGACGATTAGCATGGTAGCCTTCGTAAAGGCAGGCTGCCCAAGATGTATAATCACAGCTGAAGGCCAGTTTGCACATCACTTTTCTGGAGACGATGGCAGTCTTTATGCTTCAGGCCTTCTAGGACTTCCTGCTTCAGAGCGTAATAACCATCCTCAGTGACAACATGAAAGTTGGTTTGTCATATCGACAAGCAATGGTGGGAGGGTGGGGACTCACGGGCGCCCTCTATGTGAGGGAGCAATGAGGGACAAGCTATGTTAACAAACCATTTCTGACTTCAAACCACCTTCCTGGGATAGCCAATTCTTTAGTGACAGGTTCAGTTTCTGCTTGCTGAGGCCTCACAAGTGGTCCTTCTTTCCATGAATAACATGGAAGTTGTTCTACTGCTGGGGGAAGCCTTACTGCAACCTTTTTTTTTTCAAATCTTTATTTTATTTTAGCTTCATTATACGTATTGTGAAACATAATACCAGCAAATATTTAACTGGGAATAATCAGTATACATGGACAGAAAAAGCCATTTGTCATTCCAGTAATCAGCAAGTATTCTTAAGATTCATTTTCTCAGTATGAAGAGGAGGAAAAAATCAGAGAAGGATAAACATACATAAAAGAAACTTGACAATGTGTTTCCCCTTTTTTCTTTATTCTATTTTACTATATAGCTAATTACTGAATTTTTGACTATGTGCCAAGAACAATATTTTGTATTACTGCAACCTTTTTGCCTCCCTGACTAACACCAAAGGCAGTGATTTATTTTCCCACCTCCATGGGAATGTCCCAGAGATTATCTCATTTTTATTTTAGTTATTTGTTAACTGCGTAAAACAACCAGGCACATGTTCCTTTTCAGGAGTGACCTGAGAGCACTGTGTAGTTAAGTGACTTGCTCAGAGACTCTTATAAACAAATAGAGAGTAGGGGAGTTAAACCCTTGATTACACACAGCAGCTCTTTATCAGCTCATAGCCTTAATCTCCTGTGCTAACTGGCAGGCATCCAGTCATCCAGAAATGGCTTCAGTGATGGCTTCAGTGATGTCTACAAGTTTTTTCATATTTCTCCTTATCATGAAGTTCATCCAGAAAGCCGACAGGACAAGTCCAGAGTCATTCTCATAGCCTTATTTGTTCTTGACATGTTTGGTGCCTCTTGCTCTGGCCTCACCACTTGGAGAAACTACTCCATCTGCAGCCCTTTGGAACTCTATTATCCCATCCCTCTTTCACGCCCTTCTAAGTCTCTGCTCCCTAATGCTAAACACATGGTTTCCACAGTTCTATTAATGGGCAGAGACCCCACCTACTTGTCTATTGTAATCTAAATTCACACTTCTTCCCAGAATCCCAATAATAGAAAACATGACAGAAAAAAAGGACAGACTTTTTCCATTTGTGATTCCAAAGACCGGATTCCTATATATGTTTTGAGTCTTAGATTATCTGTCTCAAATATTTGACAGAGGACATGTGATTGCTATCTCCAGTTTTGATCAAGGTTCAGATTTATTCTAGTTAGCATATTTAAATTAGCACATTTCTTATCAGAACTCATCTGAAGGATCCTGTTCTTCCATTGTTCATGCTTCCTGTTATAAAAGCTCTTTCTCATTTCAAACCAGCTTCATCTGCAGATTCATGCAGTCATTACTTTAGCTAAATGAGTTTCTGAGTAGCAAGCTAAATCTCTAAATCTTCCTGATCTTTCAAAAGGATTGTTTCCTTTTAAACATATCCTTCTTTTATGCCTAAGGAAACCACAGAGACAAACCACAATTGGTCAGTTCACCTGTCAGTATTCTTTCCCAGGAATTCCAATAAAGAAGATATTTATTGCATTGAATGGATACCCATAGACAACTCAGATTTTAAGAGAACAGAATCAAATCATTTAGGAAAGACTTTCAGTAGTTTGTTTCCTATTCCTGAATAAAAAATGGCTTCATACATGAGCCTATCTAAATGCTTGACTGGCTGAATTAAATTTGGTTATGAGAAATAAAACATTTATTTATTTATTTATTTGCATCTGTTTACCAGGATGGCCCAGCTGGGGCAGAAGTGCCCAATTTTAGTGGAGTCCTGGGGAGAAAAGCTCCACATATAAAAACATTTCAAATACAATACAGAATTTACATTAATAAAGACATTTAGTACATATTATTGGCAGCTTATACAACTGGTGAAACAACAGTGCATAAGTAAGCATTCTATAATCAAAGATATTATACAAGCAATACAGAGTATATACATGAGAACATTCCATATGAGTTGTTTTCAGCTAGCAAAATTTATTTATAGGGCACTTCATGCAGTGGGTGCAAAGCAGATATAGGAATTAGTTAGAGACTAGTACTTAAACTTTTCACATGTTTGGGAGGTGTAATAGCTGAGCGATAGGCTATATGAGTCCTGTTGCAGGAATCAGCAAAGTTGGTGGATATTGTTGCAGATATAAGTGGTGGCATGATATTAAGGTAGGCGTGAGAGTACCTGAATGTCTCGCCTGGTACAATGGTAGGTCTATAAGGATTAGGAAGAGAAGGAAATAGACAGGAGGGATCAAGGGTAGGACAATGAGGGTTAGTAGAAGAGGGACGTGGACAGGAAGGAGAGGCAGAATAAGTAAAAAGACAAGTGGATGTGAAAGGAGGATGCCAGAGTAGTAGAGTGGGGGTGAGAATAGTGATTGTTGAAGTTAAGTTATATGAGGTGTGGTGTTAGCACATGTGCACAGCCATGACGAGGAGAGGTGTTTCAGAGATGTCTTAAAGAGGGTTACTGAGCAGGTGGATCTAAGTGTTGGGGGGAGAGAGTTTCAAAGTTTTGCGATGGTAAAGGAGTAAAGCATCTGGCCAGCCTAAAGTTTGGGTTTTTCTATATTTACGAGCAGTTGGTTGTTCAGTCAGAGTGGTCTGTTAGGATGGTATAAAGTAAGTATAGAAGATAGAGCAGGGCACATGGATGGATTATGAATGAGTTTGTGAGCTGTAGTTAGTTGGATAAAGGTGAGATAGTTGGGGAGTTCCAGCCATTTTAGGTTGCGTAATGATAAGCAGTGGTGGGATGAGTAGGAGGCGTTAGTTACAAACATAGCAATTTTGGTGTAGTATGAGTCTAGCTTGGACTTTAGAGAGGACTGAATGTTGGGGGGGGCACCGTATAAAAGAGAGAGCAATAGAAAAGAAGAGGCAAAGGAAAGTTGGGCTGATACACTGAGTAGATGTTTGTGTCAGTAAAGAGTGGCAAGCTTTTGATGTGTTTTTTTGACATTGGACTGAATGTGCAGGTCAAATGTGAGGTTTTCGTCTATGATGACACCTAGGAGTTTTGTGCTCAGTACAATGTCAATGGTGGTACCATTTAGGGATTGAATGATGACGTTCTCTTTTTGTAGGGGTGTGGACTTTTTGGGGGCAAAGATGACTTGTTTGGTTCTGTTGGGGTTCAGGACAAGATGATTATTAGACATCCAAATTTCAGTGGAGGTGAGGCATTTTGGGTGAGTTGGTGTAGTTCTGAGGAGTTGTTTGCAGTGCAGATGATAATGGAGTCACCTGCGTACTGGATGACGGAGCCTTGAGAGAGTGTGGTATGCAAGTTACGGATAAATATGCTAAACAGAAGTGGGCCTAAAATGGAGCCTTGAGGAGCACCAGTGGTGGTGTTTAGGAAAGGGGAGTAAGAGTTCTGCCATTTAGTTGATTGTTGCCTGTTAGTGAGGTAATTACTGAACCAGTTTAGAGTTTGAGGCGAGGTACCCATGTTAGAGAGCTTTGTTAGAAGGACAGAGTGGGATATAGTATTGAAAGCTTTAGAAATATCAAGAAATAATAGTGATGATACAATTTTACCAGTGTCACAAGCTTGGTTAACAGTGTCCATGAAGGATATGAGGGCAGTGGTGGTACTATGTCCTGGTCTAGATCTGTGTTGGGTGGGGGAGAGGATGTGGTTGTGAGTCAGATGGTGAAAAAGTTGAGAATTAATACTTTTTTTCAGAATCTTAGAGATGGGTGATAGTAAAGCAATGGGGTGGAAGTTGGTGGTTTCTATGTTGGGGCCCCCCCTTGTGTAGAGGGAGGATATAAGCTTTTTTCCAGATGATGGGCACACAGGATTCTTGGACAGATCTGTTGAGAAGTATGCTGATAGGGTAAGTGATTGAGTTGGCTGAGATTTGCAGGTCTTTGGAGGGTATATTGTCAGGGACATTTGTGCATGGTTTGAGTTTTAGAAGCAATTTTTTAATAGTCAAGGTGTGTATAGATGACAGAGTAAAGCTGGGAATAGGGGGTGTACTGGTGTTAGCTGTGGAGAGGTCTGTGGTGGACAAGTTGGTCTTGGGAAAGATAGTGGTTAGACTGGCTGTACTATCTATAAAATAGGAGTTGAAGGTTGCAGCAATTTCAATAGGTGTTTTATTTGGGTCTGGCAAGGATTATTACTACAGCTTGGGTTTAATAAAGAGTTGAGAGAACTCCAGAATTTCTTTGAGTTTTGCTTGTGTTGATTTTGTAATTTAAGGTAGTGTTCTTTTTTGTTTTGTAATACTAGGCACTTAATCTGGTTTTGGAGCTGTTTGTATTGGGTGAAGTCAGATGGGTTTTTGTTTTTTTGCCAGATTTTCCATGATTTGTCACTGCATTTCACGAGATCCTTAGTGGATTTTGTTAGCCAACTGGCATGGTTGGTCTTTACTCTCTTTTGTCTAAGGGCAGCGGGATTGTTTAGTATGCTGAGGAAAGCTGAGTTGAAGAACTCTACTGCCTCATCAAGGGGAAATGATTATAGTGCATCCCAGTTGATGCTAAGCAACCTTTAGTTAAAGCTAGAGGGACAGAATTGGGTTTCATCTCTGGTAACCCTGTACTGATGTTTGTTAATTGTTGTGGTACATTCTCTTTGTATAAAGGTCAGTAAGTGGTCACTTATCCTATTGGAGAGTGTACCAGCAGACATGATCTTATTTGGATCACACACTAAAATCCAGTCTAGGATAGAGCCATTAGTATTCATTTTATTAGGCCTAGTTATGGTGTTAACTAGATGGGTGAAATTATATAGATTAATATTGCAGTTAGAGTGGTGTGGGGATATGTCTAGCCAGTTGATATTTAAATCTTCCATTATGATAGTCTCATTTTTTATGTTAGTAGATGCCCAGGCAAGGATTTCCTCAAGAATTTGGATGTTATTGCCTGGAGGAATGTAAATGACTATCACACAGAGGTTTTTGCAATTATTCATTTTAAACTAAAGCAATGTTTAAAAAGGTCACACAGGAAAACCAACTGGTTAAAAGCACAAAAAGAAAAATCTAGCAAAGCTAGATTTTCCACTGTGTGATGCCTTACCCTCTTGAATCAGAGGCAACATGGAATATATGTAAATTACTCTTTAAGGATATCATGTGTTTCAGCTAAACGGCAATTCCGAATGTCCATGACTTTTTTCTTTTACTTTTAAGTCTTTTTTTATGGACAATTTCAGGCCAATAAAGCCAAACCCCTCTAGCTGTGGACATGCATGTTTCTGCCTTCTTATGACATCATCAGCAAAGCATAAGAGTTTGTTAGTTGGGATATTTTGTAGACACCCTTAGGTTTATGGATATCAGTTGGGTATGACTATCCTGTGTTTCCAAAAGTCAACCATTCCTCCTATGCTGTGCTGATGATGTCATAAGAAGGCAGAAACATGCATGTCCACAGCTTGAGGGGTTTGGCTTTATTGGCCTGAAATTGTTCAGAAAAAGACTTAAAAGTAAAAGAAAAAAGTCATGGACATTCAGAATTCCCATTTAGCTGAAACACCTGGTATCCTTAAAGGGTACTTTAAATATATCCCATGTTGCCTCTGATTCATCTATTCATTTTAAGGAAAGAAACTAGAAGTTTGGCTGTGGAGAACTGTGTGATGGGTTTTGTATATGGGACAATAGTGAAGGACATGGTGTATATTAGAGAAATGCCTCCAACTTTTTTTTTTTGGGGGGGGGGGTCTGTCGGCCCTAAGACAGGCAAAATCTGGGGGAAGGAATGCTGTGTCCTTAATATAGGGTTTTGCCATGTTTCAGTTGCAGCAATAATATCATGTTTGTTGTGGGCTATCCATGCATGGAAGTCAAGTACTTTATTTCTAATTCTTTGTAGGTTAATTGTAGTGAAGTTTATTGATTTATGGGAGTTGGGGGGTTGCAGAAATGAGAAGATGGGACCCTGGTTGGGATGTATGTCTCTGCATAAAGAAAGTTTTTTTGCAGCTTATTGGAGAGTAGTGTATTCTAGTTTCCATTTTACTTTGATTGGATAATTTAGAGAGAAAATATTATTGTTGTGGTGATGGTGGGGGAGGATCTTTACTCTGGTGCATAATAATACACTTGTGTTGTAAAGGCTGGCTGAAATTTGTGAGAAGGAAGTCATGTGTTCAGACTGTATGGGGAGAGAGGATAATAGGCAGTGGGAGGAAGAGGTGGAAGAATGATGTAGATAGGTTAGATGTAGTTGGATATTGAAAGAGAGTGATAAAGTAAGTAGAGTAGTGATAGTAGAGATGGACATTATAGTATGGGATGTGGGTGACTAAAGGAGTGAGAATTAGTGTGCAATAGCGAGATGTGGTGGTGGAAAAGAGGCTGTACTGATGGGATAATGATGAGGTGAGTTAAGCTGTTGGGTATGTGTGGGTTTGGTTGGATGTGTGGCTAATGGTGTAATGTGAGGGGAACTGAAGAGGTGTGGCTAGTGGTGTAATGAGAGGGGAAATGGAGGGGGATAATTGGGTGGAGAGGTAGGAGGAGGAGCTAGAGTAAGTATAAATGTAATTGATGTGGGGGTGGGTGGGAAAGGGGGCATGGCATGGGAGCAGAGTGAGCCTGAGCGTAGCGAGGGTGAATGGAGCAGGTTGAAACCAAAGGCAGAGTTGCTATCTGGAAAGAAAATAGTAAGGTAGGAAATCTGGGGGGGGAGCAGATGGTCTAAGTATTTAAAGATGACACCGCAGCTCAGGGGAGGAATAAGTAAACTCTCAAGAGGAAGAGGAAGGGAGGGAATAGACAGGATTGACAGGGCTGGGAAGCTTATAATAAGATTATGCTAGGAGACTGAGAGAAGGGGGGGCTAAGAGCCAGGGCTTGAAGAAAGCTGTGAGAAAACAGGTTAGACAGGGCTAGGAAACTTACAATAGAATTATATTAGGAGAACAAGAAAGGGGGGGCTATGGACCAGGGCTTGGAGAAAGATGTGAGAAGAGAAAAAAAATCAACCAGCTATCTCAGGTCAGTACCTAAAGGCGTCTGTTTATCTGTGTGAATTCAAAAGCAGATTTAGTAGAGCATCAGGGAACTAGAATATAAAATAAATGCAAAGCTTTGGGAAACTGTATATATTTGTTACAATAAATGGGAGAATAAAATATAAGAATATAAAATAAATGTGATATATAAGATAAATAAAATATAAGAATATAAAATAAATGCAAAGTTTTGGAAAATGTATATATTTGTTACCATAAATGGGAGGAAAAGGGGGTCCAGTAGTGTGCATTGCAGAAGAATCAGTAGGAGTATCACAGAGAGAAGATTATAACAGACCTACACTGCTCACAGTCTCTTGATAAAAGTAGGACTTGTGGTTCTGCTCTCCGTGTTCTTGTATGCAGGCAGTTGCTTCAGGTTTTTTTTTTTGTTTTTGTTGGACCCCTTAGAATGTGTTTAAGGGACTGTAAGTAGAGAGAAAGAGAGAGAGAGAGCATGTGAGAGAGAAATGTTAATATGAAGCCAGAAAAGGGGGTAGCTGAGGTAAAAAGTGGGGATAAGAGACAGACAATGAAATACCCTGCTGTCCCAATCTAGAGCCCACTCAACTAAGGCAGTGGCTTCCTCTCAGGCCTTTTTTCTCCCTGCAGGATTTAATGACATTTATACAACAGTAAATCTATCTTTGCTGAATACTTTTATGTGACATTATAAGCCAGATGTGACCTCTAGGACTTGATCTTCCTTTGAGGATACAATACTCAGAGCTATGTCTCATGAGGGGAAACTACCTAGGAAGCTGAGCTTGGGCATCACTTCAGCTATTAATGGCAATGGAATAATACTAGATATGAATGTTATGCATTTACCATAATTATAAATCTAAAGGAACATGCCGATTCTTATCAACAAACTTGCCCACACATCCCCTTCCCTCTAACTGACTTATCTAACAGTTTTTTTTATGCTCCAGTAACCAAGGAGGAGGTTCAGTATGTAGCTCATAGCTCAGGTTGAAACCACTTAACACCAACATGCAGGGTAACTACTCCAGCAGAAACTACTCTTATAGTTACAAAACAATTGCACCTCTTATAATACCAAGGGTCGAACTCGTATCCAGTTGTAAGAAAGTAAGATTTATTATGAAGCAACAATAAAAAAAACTAAGTGCTTTCATCCTTAATAGACTGGGGATTACATCAGAGTTCAGCCAGTCACTGTTGTGCTGCAGTTTGAAGGAACCTTTGTGAATCAGCAGTCATCTAATAAATAATTCATTAGCATATTTAAACAATGGCATAAAGGCACAATAACATATATATATATATATATATATATATATATATATATAGTTTCACTTCATAATCTCGAAATGCTGAAATACCGAATTTCAGCATTCGAGACCATGAAGCCGAACCATTCACAATACCGAATCCCACAATCACGAATCACACAATCATGAACATACATACACCGTACACCACATAACACATACACCATTCCACCCACAGCACACAAACCACTACATATAAGCAGGGGGGCAAGCACCCCTGCACCCCACACCCCCTACTTATATATACCAACTCCGAGATCACACATAACATAAAAAAAAAAAAAAAAAAAAAACACCACGGCATTCTCCACTCACTTGCACACAATTACACATCACACATACACAAACACCAACAAATCCAACACTCACACTCATACTTACACCTCCCTACCCTTACCCACACACACAGTGTACAAAAACACACACAAACACTCAGTCACCTGCAATTTCAGGCACCATAACACTACACGCAATGTACCGGAAATGCATAAGCACGGAGTCGAGATATTCAAATTCGCTCTTATGCACTTTCGGCATTCTGAATTTTCAGCTTCATGATCTCGGAAGGCTGAAATTCGGTATTTCAGCATTTTGAGATTATGAAGTGAAACTACATATAGATATATATATATATATATATATATATATATATATATATATATATATATATATATATATATATATATATATTTATATATATATATATATATATATATATATATATATATATATATATATAAAACAATTCAGCTCTTATAAGGAAACACTAACTAACTAAAGCACTACACCCTCCTTGACTTCTCATAAGTATTAGACTCCCGATTGGTCCTTCCTGATCAAGTGAAAAATCAGTTCCCTTCCCTAATCTGATCAGTAATAAACCAGTTCCCTATACTAATCTGGTATGTCCAAGGGTCAGTTTCAAGGTTACTCTCCAGTCCAGCTGGTGAATCTGGGAATTTTGAGGCAATGTTACAATTGCCTTATGTACACAGACAACCCTCTCCTCCTTCCAACAAACTCTAATACATGTGAGAGATGCAGTTACACAACCAAACTGGAGGCAGAGCTCTCTCAACCCAAGACTGGCACAGTCAGTCAGGAGGAAAAGATAACCACCCACACCACAAATCCAGTCTCACACAGACATATTGCATCTGCATACCCAACACATAAACACACAAAAACATACTCGGAGGCTCTAAATAAAAATCTGCCTAAACAGCAAAGACCTCCTAAGCAGACATCCAAGC
Source organism: Protopterus annectens (assembly GCF_019279795.1). Classification (NCBI taxonomy): domain Eukaryota; kingdom Metazoa; phylum Chordata; order Ceratodontiformes; family Protopteridae; genus Protopterus; species Protopterus annectens. Next base: position 453,163,022 of record NC_056727.1, read on the forward strand.
GACAGCCACCCCTCAACAATATCCACGAATCACATATCTCACAAAATCAGTGAGCCTCACAGTCACAGCCCCTAAGGCCAAACAACACACCAAATACACTTGTTATAGTGGACTCTATTGTCCGGCACACTGACGTCCTGCTCACCAGACTGAACAAGGAGAAGATCACTGTAAGCTGCCTGTCGGGTGTCAGGATCCACCACATAACGCAAGCACTCAGGTCACTCCAAAGCAAGTACAAGTATGACTCCATCATTGTCCATGCCGGTGTGAATGACCTGAGATGTACCTCCCTGGACTACATGAAAAGAGACATAGAGGAGCTCTCTGACCATGTAGCCCAGGCTGGTATGACCCTGACCTTGAGTAGCATCTTGCCCTCACCAAGAATGATGCCACAGTATAAAGACAAAATGATCAGTTTCAACAATTGGCTAAAGTATTGGTGTCATTCAAAGGGGATCCAGTGTCTGTCAGCCTGGGATGACATGCTCGACAAGCCACGTTGCTTCGCTAGGGACAGCTTGCACCTGTCACCCTTAAGCTTTCGTATACTGGCCAAGGCTCTTGCCACCCCCATAGTGCCTTTTTTAGGCAAGGCTCAAAGGACAAACCCACCTCCATAGACAACCCAAGGATAAAAAAACTAAAGGTAATGCTACTCAATGCCAGAAGTCTAAACCTCAAGATGCATGCACTCGAGGCTCTCCTCAGTATGGAGAAAATCGATGCCTGTGCAGTAACAGAAACCTGGTTCAAGGCTCCTGAGAGCACCCCAGCACTACCAGGTTATAACTCATACCATGCTTTTCGGCCCCAAAACTCGGACCGAAGCACAAAAGGAGGGGGAGTATCTATATTCATCAAAGATACCTACACCTCCAGGTTAGTGGCACTGCACGAAGCATCGGAAACCATCCATGTGCAACTAACAGTGGGCAAAACTGCCTTTCAGTTTGTAGCCTGCTACAGAACACCCTCCCTATTACAGGAACCCCACTTGGCATTCCTGAGAACACTGGAGAATATGAAGGTCTCTCCAAACACTATGTTATTGGGTGACTTCAACTACCCAAACATTGACTGGGAAAACTACTCAAGCCCAAACACCCTTGCCCAACGGTTCCTTGAATTTATAAACTCTAATGCAATGGAACAACTGGTCACCACTCCCACAAGAGGGAACAACATATTGGACCTGGTCATCACCAACATGGGGACTCTATGTTCCACACCAGAGGTAAACTCCTCATTGGTAAGATCAGACCATAAACAAATTTCCCTGGACATCCATATCCCATCCCCACCCCCAGCCAAGGAAATCACTGTAAAGAATTTCTCAAAAGCCAAGTTTGCACTTCTCAAGACTGAGGTGGAATCATTCAAAGCCCCTGGGCCAGAGGATAATACAGCCCAATCTGCAGAATCCTTTACAAATGCATTCTATGAGCACCTGCAGGAATGCATGGATCATGCTATCCCAAATAAAACCAAGACTCACTCCTCCAAAAACAGGAGACCGGTCTGGTGGACCCCAGCCATAAATAAGCTATACAACAGAAGGAGGAAGCTACTACATGACAGAGCAAAATCCCAAAAAGGGAAGGCATCTCTGATCAGTATTAGCAAGAAACTTCGATCCCTCATAAAATCATCAAAGGCCAGTTTTGAAAGAAAAATTGCCCTAGACACTAAAGATAATCACAAGGCCTTCTTTAGTTATGTCAGGAACATGGGCGGAAACTCCCAGATATACTCTGAATTGTTGCATAACGGTACAAAATATACCAAACCTACAGACATAGCCAACATCCTGGCAGATAGATTCAGTGCAAACTTCTCCCCCCTTACCCCCAAAGGAGCAAATGCCTATCCCAAGTGAATGTAACCTCCCTGACATCACAGATGCACAGGTGAAAGCTGCCCTCTCCAAAGCAAAAAACACAGTATCTGTGGGACCGGACGGTGTCCCAGACTGTGTCTTACATGAGCTCCAAGAAGAACTGAACCCTCACATTAAGTCACTGTTCAAACTTAGCCTTACTACAGGATATGTACCCAAAGAATGGCGTACAGTACAAAGGTGGTGCCACAACGGACCCCGGAAACTATCGCCCCATAAGCCTGACTAGTCTGGTCTGTAAAGCTATGGAGCATATTATCATGGAACTCATAAACAAAGACATTGGGAGCCTCCAGACACTGGACCCTACCCAATTTGGCTTTGCTAAGGGCAGATCTTGCCTCTTAAACCTAGTTGATTTCTTTGAAACAGTTACCAAAGCTATAGAAGAGGGCAAGGTAGTCCACACAGCCTACCTGGACCTCACAAAAGCCTTCGACACAATACCCCACTTGGGCATCATAAATAAGCTTACTAGCTTAAATATCAACCCCTATATCACAAGATGGGTTGCAAACTGGCTCAGAGATAGAACCCACATGGTCAGATTCGCAGGTGCCATGTCTGAATCCAAACCAGTTACAAGTGGTGTCCCACAGGGCTCAGTTCTGGGACCTCTCTTGTTCGTTATATACTTGTCTGAGGTTCAGGATAACACGGGGGGATTATGGCTGACAAAGTTCGCAGATGACTGCAAACTGGGGGCCATAATCGAATCTCCAGCTGACACAAGCATCCTCCAAAAGGGTCTCACAGAGAAGGATGCTTGGTGCCAGAGCCACGGCAGAAGCTAAATGCTAAAAAGTGCATAGTCATCCCCTTTGGGAAAAACAAGGTGCCCACAGATTACCACATAGGTGGTAATCCATTAAGCACGGAAGAAATAATTAGAGATTTGGGGACCAACATAGATAGTAATCTCTCCTTTGATAATCATGCTGCCAAAGTGGTTAGAAAGACCTTCTATATAGCCCACCTTATCACGAAAGGGTTCGCATCTAGATCAAGAGAGGTTATTGTGCCCCTCTACTCGTCACACATCAGGCCCATAATTTAATACAATGCCCCTTTTGGGATGTACCTTACCCGACACCTGCAGCAACTGGAGAGACCCCAAAAGTACCTCACCAAGAGGATCATGGGCTACAAACAGATGTCCTACACAGCTCGACTAAAGAAACTCCAGCTCTACTCAGTTGCTTACCGCCTACTCAGAGGTGATCTATGCCTGATGTACAAAGCCATGTCAAACCCAGACTTAATGGACATGCTCCACCTCAAAAAATCCAAGTTCCTTAGAGCTACATGCTCCAGGGACCTAAACCTCAGCTCAGAAATAAATAGGACATGCTGGAGGGACAGATTCATTTCCCAGAGGCTCCCCTCACTCTGGAATAGAATCCCAATTCATGTTAGACATAGCCCCTCGCTGACCCTCTTCAAGCGAAATTTGGACGCGTGGATGGGAAATCGCAAATTCACCCCTGCGATCTCTCCTGTGTCCCTGCTAGACAGAGGCACAGTAAACTAATCTTAAAAGGGTACCTTCTGTGACCTACTTTACAGAGGCACAGTAGGCTAATCTAATAGGGAGGCGGAAGCCAAACACACTCTGGCTAGGTTTATAAATGCCCTAGGGCAGATAGCCTAGTATCTACCTATGAACCTATAAAAATACATAAAAATAAATAAATCAATGGATGAATAAAATATCAGAAATGATTAGCCTAACAAATATAGCAAACTATAATTGAAAAAACTACTTAAAATCATATAAATAACTTTCAACATATTCATGTGAATACCTTATAAGACACATAATTAATATACTTCACAATTCACCAATAGCTTCTTCCACTGTTCACATCCTATTGGCCCTAATTTTTAAAACACTACCAACAGACAATGAATCATTAAGACCTGGAAGTTTACATGCATCAAGTCTTACCTGCTGCAGCAGTTCCTTTAAGTTCTAATGCATGATCTGGGTCCTCTCCCCTTGAAGAATTAATTACCTTGTCCGCTACAAAAATTATTTTTTTTTTTACTTTTACAGCTCACTGTATGCCTATAAAAAGCATTAGTGGGGTGCGGTTTTCTTATATCATATAGATGTTCCCCTATACGGTCCCTTAGACTGCAGTTGTTTTTGCCAATGTAGAATGCTGGACAAGATGAACAAATAGCAACATAAAACCACATATGTGGTATCACAGTTACATCTACCTGGGCATGCTATACTTCAGTTAAACCCATCCACTACCAAATAGGAACCTTCATGTATAAATCTACAATATTTACACCTACCGCAATTGTTCTTCTGGTACGACTGACCTGTGAATTGCAGTTCCCTAGGCTGACCCTCAATTAGATTTGTTATGGAGGTGCCTTCACTAAACATTACTACACATTGTCCACCAAATATTTTTTTTATATCTTCAGTAAAAAAGAATCTATAACAGGCATGAATCAAGGGGTGATATGAGGGTTAAAAATGTAACATTCTTCCCATTCTATCAATACTCCATTGGCATAAATAGTGGTTCAAGCTGCCCCCAGCGCTACACCACACCCGATCGTAATATTCACCTTCAAATAATATAAAATTATTAGAAAGTACGATATCAATAAGGTGTCAATTACCAAAATTTCATCAGTGGAAATAAGACCATGGCCAACTAAAAATTCATCACACTTATCATGTCTCTCTCTATGAGGCATAACTGTAAACAAGCTAACTGCATCAATTGTAACAAATAGAAGAACATCATAAAAGGAAGTGTTTTTAAGGTTCTCCAATAAGTGCCAGGAATCACGAAGAATATAACATGACCTTTATAATTGTTTGTGTCTTTCGGCTTTTCCCGGTTAGGAGTCACCACAGTGGAACTCTGGTCCTCTAATGATTGGTAGTGGATTTTTACGTACTGGGTTACCAGCCCCGATGCACACAACCTTTATAATAACTTTTTAAATTTCATATCTATAAATTTGGCAATTGGTTGGGTTTTGGACCCCATGGCAGCAACTATAGGTCTGAAGGGGAGGTCGACTTGATTTTATTTTTAATCTTCGGAATACCAAAGATAGAAGGAATCAGTGTTTGTTCAACCCTTAACTAATTAAAAGTTGTTTTGTTAATAGACCCTTGTAATAAATTGTTCAAAGATTAATCAGCTTTATTATAAGCAAAGCTAACTGCATTTTTGGACACTGTACTGGAAATAGGTTCATCAGATAACATTTGTAAAATTTTGAATGAGTAATCGAGGATGTCCATAACCACTATTCCCCTACCCTTATCAAATTTCATTATCCATAGGCTTTTATCCCTCATCAAATGTTTTATAAACTGCCTTACATTGTGGAGTAAGTTGTCAACAAACTTCTCTCTATTTAAATGAATTTGTTTTAATTTACACTCACAAAGCCTTTTGAATGTAGTTACCAAAGGGTTTTGAGGGGGTAGAAACATACTTCTCCTTTCCAGACTTAATTCCCTTGTATTTACTGGTTAGGCAGAAAAAAAAATTAAATTTGAATTCCTTGTGTATATTTTTAGTTTAATTAATAATTCTGCAACGTCTAAATGGAAATTAGGTACAAAATGAAAACCTTTGCTGAAGAGAGTCAAGCAACTAACAGGAAGAGAAGAACTACACAAATTAACACATTAAACCCAGAACATTATAAAGTGTTAAATTTGCCTTTACAACCACAGAGCTTATTAATATTTCTTTGCCCTTCCCCTCCCCTCCCCTGTCACTGTCAACTGGGGTAATTGTTCCTCCAGTAGTCTGAGATAGCTTCTTGGAGATGGCCTGACTCCTAAAGTGCTAGTCTCTCTGATCATCTCACCTGAACCTCTTCAGAAAAAGGTGGTTTAGCAACATTCTCATCCAATGATTCAAAATTAACAGAAATATGGTTGTCAGTAAAAGCCTCCAGTGCATTGGTGACACCCTGCCTATTAAAGGAAGAGGCTTGGGGTAAGTGCGCCTTTCTTCATATTCACACTTATCTCTAATTTATTAATCTTCCATTCTTTGTTACATTTGATAATACTATCTACCTTCAAAAAATTTTATTTTAGTCGTTGATTCCTTTTGTCTTCCGTATTCTGTGAAAAAACTGAAAGTTGCAGATGCTATACTCTTAACTGTAGACAGCATTAATTTTGTTCTTAATAAGCCTGGATGTGCTCATCTAGATCTGTTATTATGTTAAGTATACACGTTTTGTGTAATTCCTGTCTAATGTTACCCCTTAACCTCCACAACTTACAAGTGGGGGTGGGGGTGGGGGTGGGTTCAGGGAGGTGCCAATCCCCCTACCCCTTACACATGGAATCAATGATAAATACACTTTCCAGGCAAACATACAGATACAACTCACCCTGGTATTCTTAAAAGGTTATATCTGCCTGGTATATTACACAATGGCCAAGAGCTATTTTACAAAAAGGAATCCACATATGTCATATTTTATATATTTTGAGAGATTAAAAATGGTAACATTTTTTCTGTACAATATGGGCTGTTTCAGGGTTCATAGATAGTTTCTATTTTGCAGTCTAAGGGACCATTGAAGAACCTACCCCAAATTCTCAGTTCCCCCAAGCACTGTCTGGGTAAGTGACCTGCTCTAGGTCACACAGTAGGCAAATGAGGAATGAGGGCATCACCACAGGAACTAAGGTTCACAGCCTTAACACTCTGTGCCAGTTGGTAGACATGGCTGATATAATATTAATGCATTAAGTATTTTATAATAAGGATAACCAAGTTTTGGGTCATATTAATATCATTCAATATAACCTTGTTACTAGGAAACTATTTAGTTTGCCTTTAGATTTGTTTTTAAGCCTTACCCAAGCATGTATTTTGTCTTAATGCTAGACTTCCGGAAAATTCATATGCATGGCTATCACTCTCTCCTGGACAGATGTCACATAAACACATTCATCTTTTTCAAAACTATCCTTAATTAGTTTAATGATCCAGTGATTTAGTATCATGTTCTCCCACCATGTAGTGGATATATATATATATCAATGTCAACAGAGTAGCTTTGCTAAATGAGCTAAGATGATAATGCTGTTCCCCACAGGAATTTTAGAAATTATTGTAAATGAGTGCATTTTATGTTCTTTAGAAAAGGAATTATCTAAAGCTATTCAGAGTCACTAATGAGTAATCTAAAGTAGTTGTACAGAGAAAGCACCTGATTCTCAGCGGTATTGTAAGAAGCTGCGGTGTCATAAAGATATCAGAATATATGCTCTTTGTCTGTCTGCAGCACTGAGATCACTGAACAGCACGCATATCATCTATTTTTGTAAGGACAGACTGTAAGTACTTAAGAGCGTCATCATAAACAATAAGTTGAGAACTAAAATTTTAAGATGTGTGTAGTACAGCAACTTAGTCATACAAGTAATTGGGTTACATGGTACAACAGATGAATTAAAAAGGGATTAACTAAACCCATTTATTAGCAGAACAATTAATCACACTGCAGAATATCTAAACTAAATTGATATGATCATCTTCAGTATATGTATGGTAGAAAATTGATGAAAATAAAAAGGATTCAAATAAACACAGGTGTTGTGACTTTTGTTTTACTATAATGCTGCTTAATTACTTGTGCGAGCAGAATGCAGTCCACATTCTGGTAAAGTCTGTGCAATGAACAAAACAGACAACAGCCTTCAATGTCGCTAGTAAATGCACATGTGAGGTGTCAGTGTCATAATGAATAAAGCACTAGTAAGCAGGTATAACCACCAATGAGCAGTAGTAAGCATATATAAGCACTAGTAAGTGAGTTTAAGCCTGTCTGCATGGGGGTAAGTAATGCACACACAGGTTAAGCAATATTGAAGCTAACTCTCTGTAAGCATATGTAACCGGAGGTTAGCATTGCTTATGCTCACGCAAACCCAGGCAAACCCGCTTACAAATGCTCAAAAGTGCCTTAAATACTCGTATCCAACGGCCCTTGTTCTGCCCATCAACAAAATAAACAGCCTTGCAGGTCTTGAACCCAGAACCCTATACACTATAATCACAGTAGTTAACTGCCAAGCCATCACAGAAATACAGAAGAATGAGGTATCAGCAAACAAGTCCTCACTATAGTAAAATCAAACTGAACCTGTGAAAGGAATCAGTATATAGGCATATGTTCCATAACCCACTACATAACATAAATATTTGAACTGGAGTGCAGCAGTAAGCTCAGAAGTCAGGTGTAATTGTAATAGAGTGTTGAAGTCCCCAATAAAACACAAGGACCCCATACAGTGTATGTACACATGAATCATGGATACCAGGCATACATATAATATGTAATGAATAATAAATCAATGCCAAAAAGGAAATATAATTCAAAGTCAAATGTAAGCAGTGCTAACCATTGCACAGGCCAGCTTAGGAGGTGTAAGCAATGTGTAGGGCATCTAACTCAATGTGCCCAGTGTTATATCCCTTTAAACAATGCCAGCCATGGGTAAGCAGGTTTGCTCATAGCTTAGCCTTTTCAAACCCGGCCAATCACGAAAAAGTGAGGGAAATTGGCCCTACTTAAACCCAAGAGGCGGAATACATCTCATAACTGGTTGTAGCTTCCCTTGCAGGCACTATGTCAGGAAGGGGAGAGGGTGTGCACTTTCAGGCACAGCGCTGGTGCATCCAGGAGTCCAGAGCCATTGCAGGACTCCTTGTCAAAGACTGTGAACAGAGACTCTTGTAGGGCCAGTACCAGGGCTCCCAATATAAGACGGATGCCAGGTACCGTCTCGCCTGTGACCTTACCAGTGCCACTGGCATACCACAAACTGGTGAGCAGGTCAGGCATCACTATGCTGACCTGAAGCAGCATAAGGGGGACCTCTTGGACCAGTGGATCCAAGAGGCTAGAATGGCGGGGGATGTTCCAGCTGTGTGTAAATATCAGTCCACTACCTGTTTAATAATTGCCAGCTCATGTATATCATGGACAGGTATGGCTAAATATTCCTCTTGTGTCCTCCACAGCTGCAATTCAGTGGGCCACGAACCAGGAGGCCCATGGCAGTTGCCTGGAGAGGTTGCGATGCGAGGCAAGTCAGTAATACTCTTGCATGTACTGTCATAGGAAATAAATCTAAAAGTATTAGTAAATTAATTGCCTGTATAAAACCTGTATTGTTTAAGGCAAGTACTGCATACACCTGGGAATATGGCAGTAAAAGACTCATATAGTATTTAAGTAAATAAAAGTGTAATAGCCTGACAATGAAGGTCTAACTGCTGGACTGCATGTTTAAACTCTGGTATCATATGGTAATGTAGATTTGCATTCACATAATAGTACTGTTGTAATAAGCACTGTTACCCACACTGTGCACCATAAATAGAATGTGTAGGAATACCTGTATATGACTGGTGTAATCCCCAGAGGCCATTTAGTACAACTGAGAAACACAGACAGAAAACAGGGAAAAGGCCGACAACGAAGTCCGAATAGCACATGCAACTGAGATGTGAACTGTTGTTTTTTTAGCACACGCAGCCATGGTTAGAATCTTGCCAGTGGTAGTAGTCTGCATACAGAATCATACCCCACAACTGTACAGATATGTCCAGAATGTCCAGTAAAGTGGCCCATATCTGTTGCCTGTCAACCTGTCCCCTTGGGAAATCAGTGGGATGATTCCAGATGTATATGCAGCAAACAGGAAATACAACTGATTGACACACATCTATGAGAACAAAACTGGCACACTAGCAACTCCCTAAAACCTTATGAGACTAAGAAGCCACGTATGTCCCATTTACACCCCCACCTTGTCAAGCAGTGGCCAGAGTGTGTACAGTAACAGAGTGAGATTTATGTGCTTAATAGTAATGTGGAATCTGGTACTCTTTGTGGCAACAATCAGGTAGTGCTAACAAACATTTCTCCCACAGGGCTGTCAGATACCACCACTGTGCCCAGAAATACAAGAATGATACCCTGTACTGATACTGTTTACATTTGGTATTGTATGACATTGTGAGTGATGCAGTTGCTCTGCCTAATGAGGTATTATGTATCACTGTCACCCACACTGTCCTACAAAATATAACTGTCTAGGAAATCTGTATAAGAGTGTTGTAATACAAGGTCAGAATGTAAAAGCACAGAATTATAGAACATAAAGCAGCGGAGCCTGAATGGCTAACTGAAAGCAACAGTATTTTAGAGCTCCATATAACTAGTTAAATAAGACAGGAAAAAATATTCTTTTTTTTTTCTTCAAAGTATAAAATCTTATAGATAAAGGAGTAATTTACATAATTAGAAACTTTGGTGAAGTTTTACGAATAATTTCCTGTCAAAAAGCTTGGAGATATATTCACTTGTTAAAATGAGCAACTCAAGGAATTCTCACCAGGATGCTGCCTTAAAAAAGGAACTACAACAGATGACATCCACCCTGTAGGAGTTGTCTTTGAAGATGGATGATTTTAAAGAGAACCTAGAAAATCTTAAAACAAGCAGTCAAAAACAGGCTGACACCCTCAAGGGAATGCCACAACACCAAACAAGGATAACAGGAATAGAGGTTTCTCTAAATGACTTAGAAAGCAGACTTAAGGAAGAGGAAACACAGAAAGAACTGCTTCTTAAACAAAACACTTGGTTGGTTAATAAAGTAGATGACTTGGAAAACAGGGAGAGGAGAAATAACATCAGGATTTTTGGATTACTTGAAAACACAGAAGGTGAGTATATTATTTCCTTTTTATCAAGCTGGATCCCTGACTTTTTAAATTTAAAAGAAGAACTTTCCTTTGGCATTGAAAGGGCACACAGAGCTCTTGGGAAACCTGCGACTAACTCAAACTCTCCTCCTAGGACAATAATTATCAAATTTCTTTCATACTTGGACAAGGAACTGATTTTAAGATCTGCTTGGAGGAAGGCACCTCTAAAATATAAACAGAGCCTGGTAAGATTTGATAACGACTATTCATCTAGAATAATGGAATAAAGGAAAAAAGTGTGGCCAATGATAAAGTTTCTGAAACAAAATAACATCAAGGCACAACTTGAATATCCAGCTAAGATAAGAATATTGTATGCCAATGAGATGAGGACTTTTATTGACTCAGAGGAAGCCTCTTCATTTATTAAAACCAATAATGTGATTACTTTACCAGAAGATATGGATTGGATGTCACCTTCTCTCAAGACAACAAAAGAAACAAATGTCTGGACAGATGTCAAAAAGAAGAAGCAAAAGACTGATACTGTTACAGCCGAATCTCTCAAAGCATCTACTATGATATGAATTGTTTTAACATTACTTTAAAGGACCAATTTTAAAACAAAGGTAACTAACTACTGGAATATTTATCTAGATTTTTTGAAAATAGATGACGCATGAGAGTTTTCAAATTACCTCAGGTATGTAAAATAGGGTACTTTTCTTTAGCAGAAGGAGGGTTATATAGCACATAACATATTTATACTGTAAATCATCATACATAGTATATGTGTTTGTTTGTGTCTTTCGGCTTTTCCCGGTTAGGGGTCGCCACAATGGAACTCCGGTCCGCTAATGATTGGCAGTTGATTTTTATGTACCGGCTTGCCAGACCTGACGCACAACCTTCAACGAAGGTACGCCCATTCACACATGTCTCCACGCAGAATGCTCTAGTTGTGTATTTTCTCTTAATTTTCTCTTTTCTCTCTCTCTTCTCTCTTTTCTCATTATTTATTTTAGCTGCATCTTGTCTCCATTTCTAAATTCTCTCCTGTTTACTATACTAATATAGTCTGTATATGTTTAATAACTCACTATCTATACATAGGTAAATAATAGTCTAAAATAATCTAGTTTTAAGGTAGACTAATTGGAATAGTGAACTTAATTAATTGTTATTACAATATTTATTAGATTAATGATAGTCACTGTTATACTTATTGGGATTGGAGACATGTTCGTGATTAACTCTGAAATGTTCCATTCATGTATATATGTCCTTTGAATTATTTCCTTTTAGTATTAACAAATATATATATATAAAAAGAGGAAAAATGTACTGTTGGTTAAGAGAAGTGAAGCTTTCTTCACATTCTATTTGCATTGCCATAGCAACAGTAAACAATCACTGCAGTTTCTAAGGACACTGTGAACCTGCGAAGTGCATTTAGCCTCACAGATAACAAATAATAAGAAAAAGTAATGTTATTTAGTTATTAAAATGAAAAACAACTTAAGCAAGGTAAAATAAATACATAATAGGACTATTTGTAAATATTTTATTATTTATCCTCATAGGATTACATATTCCTGGAAACACAACTGAAATGTTCCCAAACTACATGTGCACTTAAATGTAGCTGTTTGATTAAAAATTATTACTCAGTTTAACATGCTGATTTCACAAGCTGTCTGCACTGTAAAAGTTACATTTTATATGTTACTTGAAATTGTCAGTCTCTAGAGCACATGAAAAGATACATACTACTTTTTGCAATATGTTATCTTTGCAGTTACCTCACACTCTGTAGAAACTCACATACTAACTGATAGCTGTTCATTTAAAATATCAGTTTAAATATTAAATGTGCCCTTGAAATGCTACTGACATTTTGACAAAATATAATTTGAACTGCAAAATGAATGACTTGAAAGAAGTGAAGTAATGCATAGATTTCAAAGACAGTTCTTGACACTACAGTAAAAGTTGTTGTGCCTTTCAGCTTTTCCCGGTTAGGGGTTGCCACAGCAGAACTCAGGTCCGCTAATGATTGGCAGTAGATTTTTACGTGCCGAGATGCCAGCCCTGATGAACAACCTTCAACGAAGGTACACCCATTCACGCATGTCTCCACACAGAAGACGCTATAGCTGAGAATCGAACAGGACATCTTACTGTGAGGCAACAACACTACCGCAGCACCACCACCACAGTAAAAGTAAAAATATAAATTCACAAGGAAGTATTGAAATGTTTTAGTCTTCCAATTAAAATAGCTTACTGTCAACATTTTGCGATATCAGAAAATTTGAAGAGCTAGGAAATTACTGTTCTTTGTCTTTATAATGTTTATTAGACAGATGTTAGACTCTGCTTTGTTTAATGAATTGTGACATATGTTTATGAGGAAAAGTAGACTCAATGGGTCTATATTAGAACATCGAAGTTTCAAAACTTCGAATGTTCTAATATCGACCCCTATTCAGAGAACGCTGAAAATATCGAAGCTACAAAAAAACGAATTTTTTCCTAGGGAAAGAATTTGGTTGTCCATTTCTGTTGCTTTGCTATTTTCAGCGCTGTGGTGGAAAGTTATTGGTCGGGTTCAGGTAAGTGTGCGATTGGGCATGGGTTAGGTGAGTTAGGGCGCGGGTTAGGTATATGTGCGATTGTATGGACGTGAGGGTTAGGGCGGGTTAGGTGAGTTAGGGTTAGGGCGTGGGTCAGGTAAGTGCACGATAGTGACGGACATTAGGGTTAGGGTTTGGGTTTAGGTAGGTGGATAGTTAGTGGTGTATTAGTGTAGGGTTAGATGTAAAATTTTAGGTATATATGTGTGGATTGCTGTTTGGTATGCTTGTGTTGTGTGCATGTGTTTTGGAACAGCGAATCTTTTCCCTAGGAAAAAATTTGCTGTTCTGCATGTTCGATGTTGTAAGAGTTCGGTGAATAGGGGTCAATATTAGAACATTCAAAGTTTTGAAATTTCGATGTTCTAATATAGACCCGACTCAATTACTCACATTGGACTACACATTCCTGTAAACTCAACTGAAATGTCCCCAAATTACTTGTGAATTTAAATGGAACAGCCTGATTAATAAGTATAATTTACTTTAACAACCTGCTCTATATATGCTACATTGTATATGTCACTTGCATATGACAGTCTCTAGAGCACACGAAAAAATACATATTATTTTTGTAACATGCTATATTTGCACTAACCATGCATTCTAAACTAACTCAATTGGCAACTGACAAGTTATTTATTTGAAACATCAGTCTAAATATTAATTGTGCCCTTGAAATATTGTTGCTGTTTTGACAAAACAAAACCTGAATTGAAAAAGGAATGATTTGAAGAATTGAAATATTGTACAGATTTCAAAGACAGCTATTGACATTACAATATAAGTAGAAATGTATACACACAAGGAAAAATTGAAATGCATTATACTTTTAGTTAAAATAGCTTATTGATAACTTTTTGCTTTATCAGAAAATTTAAAGAGCTAGGAAATTAGTTTTAATTTGTTTTTATAATGTTTACTAAAGTGATGTTAGTCACTGACTTGTTTAATGGATTGCTAGCCATGTACAAGACAGACTATTGAATGTTATTTCTGTTTACCTATGTTTTCTGAATTTCTTTTATTAGTACTGATTTAAAACAAGGGAAAGAAAGGGAAGGGAAATCTTTGTTTTTGGTCAAGGGAGGAGAGGCGTAAGAGTATTCTAACTGCCCCGAGAACTGTCTAAGATGCTCTTAATACTATTTGATTAATACTTACCTAAGATAAGTCTTGATTACCATATAGGTACCTTCACATTCATTCTAGACCTGATGTGATTACCCATTCTGGAAGCAGGAGGTGCCCTATGCAGGATGGGAATTGTCAGGGTGATTGTAGTTCATTCTTAGACTCTACTTTGTAAATCTATAAATATGCAAAAGCACTGCGCACTAGAATATAGGGAGCCTCTACTTAGAGTCAGGATAAGCCATGTCTTCTCATAAGTATAAGTTGAAGTTGGTGAGCTGAAGAGTGGGAAAGTAAAGGAAGACAGTACACCTACGGTAAATTCATATTTCATTGGTAATCACTCATTGTCTTCTGCAGAGCCCTTTTAGTCATTTTTTTTAATAATAATCTATTTGTTGTTGGATTATTTAGTGTATGGTCCTCTGTTGCATTTAATTTATCCAAAATGACATATCTGACATGTTTGGGATCTCTTAAGGGTAACTAAATATTGGATATTTTCTAAGTCATCATAATAATTGTTTACACTATAACATTCCATCCTGATATATAAAATACTATAGATAAATAATAGAATAATACAGAATTTCATATCTCTTTTAAGAAAATTCTCCATATAATAATTTAACATATGGAGCTCAGTTGATATTGTTGGTTAAAGGTATGAGTGAGAATCCAATAGATCTATCTTTATCTATTGGATTAGGAATGACTTTCATTCCACGTTTAATGGGAAATTCATATTTACTTGTATTTGATACTTTAGAATTAATGTTTTATAGAAGTACTTTTTTAAAGCTTGACAAGAATTTTACTCTACTTGAATTTAAAGAAGAAATAACATTAAATTGCTCTCCAAAGTTTACACACATAAAAATAACATTCAATGTTATCAGAGAATATGGTATAACTACTATAATCAAAATAAAAAAAGAAGCAAAACATTTCTTCCAACAATAACTTGAAATTGATTTAACATTCTTATCATTAAATACTAATTGGCTTAAATAATGCAAATAAAAGATCACATTTGCTAAAATATTTAAATCTAAATAAGGCACAAGTAGTATTTCTCCAGGAAATGCATTTTAAGACTAATGATAGCTTTATTTGGAACCCTGTACTATCTTAGCTCAAACTCCTATAGAACAAAGGCAAAAGGAGTATCAATTCTCTGGAAGAAAAACATAATCACTCCAAAAGTTATTTATAAATATGAAGACAAAGAAGGTCTACTAGCATTTGTTATAATTAAATTTAATAACAGAATATGGACCTTAGCTAATCTATATTGGTTCCCAGGAATTGGCGCAGCAACGGTAAAAAAAAACCTAAATTTTATTTCCAACAATTATAAAGTTAATCTTATACTGGGAGGAGACTTTAATTGTATCTTAGAAGCTTCTGAAACCACCAAGAAGACTTTTCGCATAGCAACTATTTCAAAATCCTTAAAAAGATCGATTGATTAATTTCATTTAATAGACACATTTAAAGTAAAAGATAATAAATCCTTATTACTTTCCCATAAAAAACATAGATTTGGAACACAAACCAGAATAGACAAATTATTCATAGTTCAAGATTTACAAACAAAAATCCTCAACTTCTCAATAGTTCCATGCACCTCATACAGACCTATATCATTACTGAATAATGATTACAAAATATTCATGACAATCCTAGCTAACAGAATGAAAATCCCACTTTCAAAGACAATTAATAATGATCAAACTGGATTTTTATATAACAGGCACACACATGATAATATTAAAAGGATACTTACTCTTATAGATTATGTGAATAAAGAAGATAGAGAAACACTTGTAATCGGATTAGACATAGAAAAGCCTTTAATTCCCTCAGCTGGGAATATCTATTTAAAACTTTAGCATTATATGAATTTCCTCCTCCCTTCATCTTATTACTAAAGAACATATATATTAATAACTTAGCCTACATTAAATTAGGTCATTTCACCTCAGAATCTATCCATATAACGAAAGGCACTAAACAAGGATACCCCCTTTCTCCTGTTTTATTTACTTTGGCTATAGAAATAATTGCAGAAATAATATGCAATAATCCAAGAATAAAATGAATAGAAGTCTATGACCAGTACATATTTAAAATAATGCTTTTTGCTGATGATATTTTATTAACCCTATCAAACTCCAGAGAGTCATTAGGAGAGCTAGAAGAAGTAATGGAGAAATTTTATAAGATTTCAGGTCTATACTTTAATAGATCAAAATCAAAATTTCTATTTTTAAATAAGAAAAAAGAGCTACAAGTTACAGATAAATCCATCACAGGAAAACAAGAGCTTACTCTAAATTATTTAGGATTAGTGTTATGCAAAAATATAAACAAAACATATTAATAAATTATAAAAACATTATTGAAACAATAAAAAAATATAGAAAAGTGGAACAAATTATATTAACTTTTGAAGACAGATTGTAATTAATAAAAATGGTCTTATTGCCAAGAATACTATATGTAGCATTAGCAATACAGTTAATTCCTGAAAGATGCATTCTTAAAGAAATAAACTCATATTTAATAACATTGTTATGGTATCCCAGAAAGAATAGAGTAGCTCTAACTCATCACATTAGACCCTGGAAACAAGGAGGATTTAACTTCCCATAAATAGAAACATATATAAAAGCGTCTGTGCTTAAAACTACAATAGACTGGATAAACCCAAATTATTTTGCCAACTGGAAAGAATTAACAATGGCTATATTAACAAATGAATTTAATCTGTTAAAAAAATTGTAATAGTTGACAAATCAAATAAACCCTGGTACATACTATGCATAAGTATACAATATAATATAACAAAACCTTCTAAAACAATGCTGATTAATCATTACATCAATTCCTTTAGGAAACTTATCAATGCAAACATAGATCTAAAACTTTGTTTTTACCTTTTAACCCCATTTACCATCACTAAGAACTTTCCTCACAGAATATATAGGGAAACAATAACCTCCTGGGAACAAAATGGATTCTTATGCTGGTTTCAATGTGTAAATAATTTAAATGTTTTAGATATACATATGATAAAAACTGCTTACAATATTCCAACACAGGACTGGTTAACCTTACAAAGCATTCTGATGTACACTCAAGATTTATGCAGATTAATTAATAATTCCTCATTTAAAGATATTCCAAATTTAATAAGTTTTCTGTATGAATTTATATATGATAGTTGTGAAAAGAAAAATTCCATTTCAAATCTATATAAAGAGTTAATAACATATAAAACAATTCCCAAACCATCAAACTGGCAGTTCTTAACAAAAGGTCAGTCATTGCAGTTAACAGAAGAAATTAAAACTAACATCTTACTATCAGTTAATCACACCGCTAACACACAGTACTGGAAAATATTTGACTGGAAATACTTACATAGAGCATTTTTAACACCAGATAGAATTAAAAAGATCAGTACTACTACAAATGGTTTGATCAGTACTACTACAAATGGTTTGATCAGTACTACTGCAAATGGTTTGATCAGTACTACTACAAATGGTTTGATCAGTACTACTATAAATGGCTTGATCAGTACTACTACAAATGGTTTGATCAGCACTACTACAAATGGTTTGATCAGTACTACTACAAATGGTTTGATCAGCACTACTACAAATGGTTTGATCAGTACTACTACAAATGGTTTGATCAGCACTACTACAAATGGTTTGATCAGCACTACTACAAATGGTTTGATCAGTACTACTACAAATGGTTTTTGCTGGATGTGTGAAAAGTCAAATAAAGCAGACTGGATTCATATTTTTATGAATGTAATAAAATTAAATCATACTGGAATGGAATCAATCATTTTTTACAAGCTTTATTTAATGAATCCTTTACCTTAACTATTGATTATACTAAATGTAAATGAAGGTCCCTACCTGAATAAGACAAATATGTATTTGTTATGGACAATACCTGCTATATCTAGGAAATGCATAACCAGAAGGTGGAATTCAAATACACCTCCAACCTTGGAAGAATTCTACACTTTACTGAAGACAACTGCATCGATGGAAATAAAAATCAAAGAACTACGAATCTATCCCAGGCCATTGGTAAATAATCCTTGGAAGAAAGTTATATCTTTGTTGGACACTCTGCAATAATTAATATTGTATCTCTGATAACTGATCTGTTAATTCTATATTTAATAACATACAGTGTATATAATTGAAAGTCAGGCTATTGTAAATATTGTATATAATTGTTTAAAATGATATTTAAAAATATTATGTAAATGTTATTTTAATTGAATATAAAAAAATATTTGAGGGAGAACAGAAAGCAGATAGGAGATATACAGCAATATCCATATACGCATGACTCTGATGGACAGTGTTTAAGTTGTGGCAGACACAGCCATGGTCTGAATCCTGGGAGTGGAAGTAGGCTGCATATGGAATCATACCCCACAACTATACAGATGAGATCAGAATGTCCAGTATATGGGCCCATATCTGCTACATGTCCCCCTGTCCCCCTGGTAAGAATGTGGGATGATCCCAGTGATTTAGCCAGCAAACAGGGAATACAAGTGATTGTCCAACATATATGTGAACAAACCTGTCACTGTAGCAACTCCCAAAACTGTTAGGAGAGTAATAAGCCAAGTATGTCCTATCTACACCCCCATGTTGTCAAGCTGTGACCAGAGTGTGTACAATGACAGAGTGAGATGTATGTGCATAATACTAATGGGTAATCTGGAACTTTGTGTGGCAACATTCAGGTAGTGCTAACAAACATTGCTCCCACAGGTACGTCGGATATGAACACTGTGCTGAGAAATAAAAACCATTATACCCTGTACTGGTACTGTTTACTCTGGTATTGTAGGGAATTGTGAGTGTTGCAGTTTCTCTGAATAATAAAATATCACTGATCACTGTCACCCACACTGTCCTACATAATATAACTGTGTAGGAAAGCATGCATATGTGTGAGTCAAGTCACTAAAGGTTGGAGAGGGCAATATTCTAGATACGTCCGGGTACACCTGCATGCGGTCAACACATGGCCAGAGTCTGTGCAGAAAGAGTTGGATAGCCATGTGCACAACATCAACCCAGAATCTGGGAGTATGTGTAGAAACAGTTAGTGTTAACATACATACCCTCCACAAATATACCAGGTAAGAGGTGTATACTGCAGGTAAAACCAGTTCATGTATAATTATGATGACAGTCATATCACTGTCCAAACTAAGGCTATAGGGTAGTGTACATAACAGCACTGACTAGGAAAGTAATGTGGACTACAGGAATATACTAGTTGTTAATTGACATCTCCCCCCCACCATATCTCCAACAATAAACAACATACCCACCCCAACTGGTATGTAATGACTCTAATGTTTTGATAATGCCCTATTGTTTGATAAATATCGTAATTGTTCCCATTCATGTGCCATGTTGAATTATTCCAACATTGGTGGCATGGTGCCATCAATGTTCCTGCATGCTGTTCTTAATACCACTGTGGTCCCATATACGCATGTATTCTATTTGCTTTGTAACTGTTCCGTATCTGGTGCCTGGGTTAATGGGAATATCTATGCATGCTGTTATACCTAACCCTGGAATGTGTTGACTATTACTAACCCACATATGATGATAAACTCTAAACATTATAGTATGTTTGGGAAGGCCGGTCCCACCTCAGCTGGCCGTGGCACCGGGCACCAGCATGTCTGGGGCCCAACCCAGGATCTTCCTGTCTGTTGATCCTGCACAACCTTTGGGTGGAACCACCTCAGTGAATGGGGCTCGACCACCCCTGGAAGCGGGCATGGATAGGAACCTGTCACCCATAACCAGGTCCAGGTCATGATGCATAGCGAGCTTAACCAGCAGCTTGGTGATCTGCTATGCCGGGTCTGGCTGGCCCTGTGACGCAATCCCCAGCACAGCCACTTTTGGGGCTTTGAAGGTGCAGTGGTGACTGCCCATGGGTGGAGACCTCAGTCACACTGTTTGCACTAGGGGTCTCATGGGTTTCCGATTTCCCAACACCCCTACCCATCAAGGTGTCTACCCCATACATGTGTCATATACCACCCCTGTATGCATGTTGTTTGTCTTGTCTGTTAACTTACCCAACCTACCTCCCCAAATATACCTACTATCCCTCCCCAACATCCCATTCTCACCTGAAAAAAAAAGGGCAATCTGTTCCCAAAAAAGAATCTCACCCCATACCAAGCTGTCCATTTTGCCCACATGTCCACTGGACACATGTAATCTGGTCTAATCAGCATTACAACTTATTATTGTTCTCCTCACCCCCTCCCAGGGGTTTGAGTGTCCAAATCGACCTCCAAATTCAGTGTATATGCACAGCTGTTGTTGTAGAAGAAATGGGCAGCTATGGACCTTCTCCACACCTTCCTGCACATCCCTAGCTATTTTTCCTATTGTCTTTCCCTCTTTGTGCCCCTTTTTCACCACTTTCCTATCAACCCTTTTTCTTTTCTTTTAAAGAAATTAGCACGTGGTAAGCGGGAATAAGCATTTTTAAGCAGCAGTAAGCAGGTTTAAGCCTGTTTGCACTGGGGTAAGCAATGCCTACACTGGTTAAGCAATCTAGAAGCTAACTGAGTCAAAGAAATGGTAGCTGGAAGTTAGCAGTGCTTGCCTCCATGCAAACCCACACAAACCTGCTTACAACTGCTTAAAAGTGCCTTAACCACTCTGTATCCAACGGACCTTTTTCTGCCCAGCAACAAAATAAACAGCCTCTGCAAGGCTCGAACCCAGGACCCTGCACACCATAGTGATTTATCACTAAGCAATATTAGTTATACATAACCTTGATGTTTTCACAAACATATCATCCAGCCCAGTCATTCAACAGTACAGGTAATGTATTCATTAATATTTAAACAGATACAACATATCTATATATGTAGATATATATATATATATATATATATATATATATATATATATATATATATACATATATATACATATATATATATATATATATATATATATATATATATATATAAATATATAAATATACACACACACACACACACACACACACACACACACACACACACACACACACACACATATATATATATATATATATATATATATACATACAAATGCATACATCTATAGATACATATGTCTATATCTATATGTCTAAATATATACAGCAAGTTATATATACATAAGTAGATATATATATCTATATAGGTATATACGGACATGCATCTGTAGATAATGGGAACATAACAAAAACATATATGTCTACATGCACCATTAATGGGGTTGAGAGGCCCAAATCAACATACGTCTTGTACGAATAGGTATAACCCCCTCACAAAGCCAAACACGTCTGCCCTGCAATACACTACCAACTGTTGCAGATCCCATAACCAGGCCCTGACATGACATGGGCAGAAGATGTTTACAGTACTCCATCTCACCTGTATGATGTCAGGCTGGTATCAGTAACATATCAGTACAGTCTGGCTCCCATAGGGAATGTACATTGTGGAAGCTATCAACATCCCTAGTATACATATACACACACACATATATGCAGATACAGATACACACATATGTAGAAGGTGCAAACAATATGGAACAGCCACTATGTCTACACTTACCACCTTAATAACTGGACACTGTATGAGCCACCCATATAAATGACAGTCATTGCCTGCAACATATAACCACAGATAGGTCAAAGGATATAACACCACACACGGATTTGCATAAATGGGGAAGCTTTATTTGTGTAATATTAAAGTTGTATATGCCATGTCACATAGCTGTTTAGACACTGACATCCATATAAACAGAATAATGCAACTGTGAAACAGTTATACGAATGCAGTAGTCCGGAAAGGTTTACGAATGTTGCTGTCCAGGCTGAGGCCTTCAAGTAGCATGATAGTAAAGACAGACTGGGCCACAGGATACCAAACAATCAACAGTAAGTAATGCAGATGTATAGTTCAGCAGCCACTATCTACACTCTGTACACAATCCCGAGGGGGTAAAGAACTCAGTTGAGATAATGGGATGTAACTGTTACATAACAAGGCATAACTGGCATCATCACAAGCACACTGACAGACAGATCAGTCTGTATGGCAGGAGGCGGTAGGCCTGCATTTACCCAAGGTGGATTGTATGGTAATGTACATCCAGATACCTTAAGGCAGCGTAGACATGGTGTGTGTGGGTGGTCACATCTGCTTTTAGCCTGTACGCTATTGGCTACTGACAGACATCCTAAGGACATCATAAGACAGTACCACTGCTAGCACGTAATGCTCCTGTGGACTACAGCAGAGATATTGGCCAATATATGTGGACAGTTTGACACATTCTGGACAGTCCAGAGGTATACACTAAACCCCTTAGTGCAAGACATGTGGACCAAGCCTGACAATGTGGATGTTAACAGCCATGTAGATGGGTATAACACGCAACTACCGATACACATTTGCCCTCATAGGTTATGCATTCACACACCCCTGGCTGTCCTGACACATGATAACCGCTGGTACAGAGGTGCCATGGCCACATACTAGCCACTAGATACTGATATACATCTGTACAGAATCCCACTGCTCTGTCTGACATACATGACTGTTATGGTGGCCTGGTAGCAGTACATCTGGCAAATGTATGGACATGACATCTCACTGGGTGAGTACACCAAGCTGCTAGGCATGTGACAACACACTGTGCAGGCTACAGGGAGACTGGTTCAACACTGGCCTACACTTCCTATGGGAGAATGCACATGTACCAGCATGTATAGCAAGCTCTACAAGCATGTCACAGCACAAAGTATGATACACCTGTGTGAAAGTGCATAACCACAACCAGTGTGAACAGAGCCACAGCGACATATGGTAAGCTTGCATAAAATTACAGTATATGTGCGACATCATCCTCATATGTGCCACTCACACACGAACCCTACATATACTGTGCCACTCCATAGTGTTGTCCGAAGCCTATCTGTGGTATGGGACATGTGCTTGTATGGCCCTACAAACATGTAAGCCGGAAGGGTAACATACAGTGGAGCAGCATGTAACATCAGATAGAACAGGACCATGAACAATGACATCTACAACAGTCTGTACACAGGCCAAAGTACATACGAACAATACACACAGTGTTGACAGTCACCATGAGTACACAGACCTCCCTCAGTACTGTACA
This sequence comes from Protopterus annectens, assembly GCF_019279795.1. Taxonomy (NCBI): domain Eukaryota; kingdom Metazoa; phylum Chordata; order Ceratodontiformes; family Protopteridae; genus Protopterus; species Protopterus annectens. Next base: position 453,186,690 of record NC_056727.1, read on the forward strand.
TACAGCCACAGAATGTCCAGGTTATGTCATAAATTGTAACCCCTACTACACATAACATGTGTAGCAGTCTGATATCGCACTGGCTTGTTATCAGATATGATGACACTAATTATGGTGTACAGCACATATGCGCCTCTTACTGCATGACATGCATACAAAGGTTGACAGAGTTGTGGCTGGAGGCACATACACAGGGCCAATATTGACATGTTGCCGTGATACCCTCATACATTTACTGGTGTAACAGGGTTTGTGGCAACATATGTCCTATGAGGGATATCAGGTCAGTAACTCTCACGGCTGTCACCATCTACAGACTGCAATCCTTACACTACCTTCTGTGGTTCACAGTCAGGTGCTCTATGGGTAACACATGAACCAAAAGGCACCACACACTGCCCAGTCTGCAGAAGACCCTACAGATGGGGGTGTCCTGATAAACATAGCACTGACATGGCAGCTATTAAAACATGTAGGACAGCCATATCCACACACACCCTGTAGAACCAACATTACTCCAAATTCAATATAGCAGCACTCACAGTCTGTAGTCAGGTCAGGCACATCCCCCTCCTGTGTGTTTCCCTGTTTCCACAGTGTATGCTGTTAGAGATGGATCCCCAATCCATCTAAGATGCTGTCTGCCAAACAATGGATCGAGTTCCTGCTCACAGTGAATGTAAAGGCCCAACACCAACATGATGTTCCTAGATATTGGAGTGTGTTTCCATGCAATTGGCTATGGGAATGTTACCATAGCTGTTCTACATGCAGTCAGCTATAGGAGGGCTGAAATTTGTGCACAGGCCATCAGCTGATCATGAGCAACACTTAAAATACACATGCTGCTGCCTAAGTAAAGCAGGTGTAGGTCCCCACATCCACCAGAGAGGGAGTGAGAGAGGCAGACAGAGTCAGGGAGTGGAGGGAGAGTAAAACATAAACATGTTTGTGTCACACACCTAACAGTACAGGGTATCAACCCCCTGATGACTATGTAGTGTTATCACATGTCTATGTAGTTATTGGATGTGACACATAGGTTACATGTTGAGGAGCCCTCAAAATGTATATGTGATGGTGAGTGACACTGGCAACATGGATATGGTAGCTATATGGTAGGTGAGGTACATGTGCCAGTCCACATGAACAGGTGCCAGTGTCAACACAGCCACACTCTCACAGGGACGCACACACATTGACACACTTGGCAGGGCCAGGAATACAAATCATCACTAGTGAGATTGCCACAACACATTACTGTGCTGGTATCACATGAACCACAGGGGACATATGGTGGATATGTGGAGGTGTCTGACATCAGACAGCATGCTTCAGTATGCCAATGGGGGTTGTAATGAGTGTGAATGTGGTCATACGCATCATACAACAACACACACATACAGACACAGGGTGCCAGTACTGACATGCATGGGTGCATTGCTGCATGAGTGTGTCGTGGTCGACTGTGCCAGATGGTAATACAAGGCTAGGTGATGGGTATACCTTGGCATCAGGCCACATGACAATGGTATTCATTGTGGCTCAGGGGTGTAGTGTCTGGATCTGACCACACAGGTGGTATTGTATTCACCATCCAGTCACCTGCATGACTATTGCGTGTGGCCAATGCTATGCATTGCTTGCCATATATACGTTCCTTTGTCCATGACATGGATGGTGTCTGGGATGTGCACACCTCCCACATGCATGTACAGTGACATGTGGAACTGTACCTGGGGTGTCTGGCCCATGTTGTGTACACAGATTGTTATCATCAGATGTGCCAGTCCTGGCCTCTTGTGGCGAGAACTGTTAATGGACAGCAGGTTGACCCAGCACCTACATTGATAGAATGATACCAGTATTCCCTGGTGTCGGTGGCATCTGTCCATACAAGGCGTGTAGGCAGGCATGGTATGTCCTTTGTCAGTCACATTTGAAGGCACCACAAATGTTACAAGTGTCCAGTGGGGACCATGGGGAAAGTGCACTGCTGGCATGTACGTGCCTATTGGACTGATGACTGAGGTGCTATGCCCACTGTAGCCCACTTCAATCAAACCATGGTTACTATCAGTGGGCAATATGTAGTGTACTACCAACATAGTAGCTGTTGCCTAGGCAAGTGTGTGTGTGTGTTTATGAGACATGGGTTGAGAGTGTTAGCTGGGTAATACTAGGGTTACTCACTTTATTCACCTGGACTTGATGTCAAATATAGGGGTATGGATATGCACCCCAGCCTCTCGGCTATTGCATATCTGTATCCCTGTACAGTGGACATTGTGATGTATACTAGGTCCACCATATAAGAAATATGCAAAATCCCCTCTCCATTGACTCCAGTTGTTACACACTCACAACCACCTCCACACAGGATATGAATTACAAACACAGACACACACAAACACACACACACACACACACACACACACACACACACACACACACACACACACACACACAAACACACATGCACACAGTTGCCAAGTCTGGGATTAGAACTCCTACCTAACTATTTTATCACACTACAGCACTATGCAGTTATAGGATGCACCACGGAGATTACTGGGCTACTACCTTTGTAAAGGTGTATTTCGATGTGGATGACATCAGCAGCATTGCCAACGTAGGGCCTTTGAGTTGTAGGGGGTGTGACTAGCCTAAAAAGCATTGCTCTCTACACAGGCACACACACACACACACACAGACACAGACACACACACACACACACACACACACACACACACACACACACACACACACACACACACACACACACACACAGTTGCGAAGTCTGGGATTAGAACTCCTATCTAACTATTTTATCACACTACAGCAGTACGCAGTTATAGGGTGCACCATGGAGATTACTGGGTTACTACCTTCCCAAAGGTATATTTCAAGGTGAAAGACATCAGCAGCCTTGCCAAAGTAGGGCATTTGAATTTTAGGGAGTGTGACTAGCCTAAAATGCATTGCTCTCTACACAGACAGACACAGACACACACGCACACACACACACACACACACACACACACACACACACACACACACACACACACACACACACACACACACACACACACACACACAGTTGCCAAGTCTGGGATTAGAACTCCTACCTAATTATTTTCTCACACTACAGCAGTACGCAGTTATAGGACATGCCACAGAGATTACTGGGCTACTACCTTCCCAAAGGTGTATTTCAAGGTGGAGGACATCAGCAGCCTTGCCAAAGTAGGGCATCTGAATTGTAGGGAGTGTGACTAGCCTAAAAAGCATTGCTCTCTACACAGACAGAGACAGGCACACACACACACACACACACACACACACACACACACACACACACACACACACACACACACACACACACACACACACACACACACACTTGCCAAGTTTGGGATTAGAACTCCTACTTATTTTATCACACTACACCAGTACACAGTTATAGGACATGCCACAGAGATATTACTGGGCTACAACCTTTCCAAAGGTGTATTTCTCAGTGGATGACCTCAGTAGGCTTGTAATAGTAGGGCTATGGGGAGGCCAGTGTGTGTGCATGGGCCATAACCCATTCATCTAGGGGTTGGCACACCACATGCAGGCACACGCAGGGCCATATTCCACAGGTACGTGTATACAGCTGCTAGATGCTCACTTCATTGTACAGTCATATTGCACAGCTAGCAATTGCACCATGTAGTCGGTACTGCTGACAGATACCATTGGCTAGTATCTACAGTGAGACCTCATGTGGTTGTAGCCATCTGGCTGTGTGCTGGGTGGGACAGGCCTGGATGGCTCCTTGTCATAGTCACTCGCTTCTACACATCTATGTATGTCTACTTTTGGCTTATTATAGTGTGCTGTCCTTGGATATATGTCTGTATTCCTATCAACTGTGTGTGCAAAGCATAAGTGGTGCATACTGAGGAGTGTCTACACTAACATCTGCAACTCCCAGATATATCTGGTCCACTGTTGTTTGCAGACATGAGCTTCGTGTGTGTGTGTGTGTGTGTGTGTGTGTGTGTGTGTGAGAGCATGCCCAGTATGACCTTTCAGTATGTTGTTGTCTGACATTGCCTTCATTTCTCTAAGTGTGCAAGCATGCCCAGTATGCCCTTCTGTACTGCATGTGTGGATCAATTTGAGTTTTTACTCCAGTGCAGACCTTTGTGTTGTACATCTACATGTAGCACACTGTTTCTGCAGGGTATCCGTTGATCATTTGACAATATGGGGACAAAGTGTGCAGGGAATAGGGTGTACTGCAGGTGATTGTGTCTGTGCTACTTCAGCTACATGGTACTGCTGTTAGTAGAGATGTTCAGACATGTGTACTGTTATACACTGTGATGTTTTCTGTCCTCATGTATTGTCAGGTGGACATTCCTGCTCACAGTGATGTCTTGGGGGACAAGGGTAACTGCAGCTGTGTGCGATATTGTGGGCAGACACCTACATATTCATGGTAGGTTATGCCATCCTGCAGGGGGGCTGCAGACACTTGCTGCTGGGTCCATGTATCCGATTCAGCACCTTGGTACAGTGCTGGCAGGGGAGCCCATACATGTACATCCAGCAACATGACAGTATAGCTTTATATTTATATGCGAATACCTCACAGCTGTACAGATTCACACAGGTTACCCAGAGGCAGGGGCCATGAGTCAGGACATTACCCCTATTGTGGTGTACAGGCAGGTATGTAGGCACCCATTTATGTGTTTACAGCCAGGAATAGTGTGTGCACACAGCTTTGTGTCAGACCTTGCATATTCCATGCTGGCCACGCTCCCACCCCCCTTCAGTTATTCTCTCCTCTTCCTTACATTATGCATGCATTCTCTGATACTTTCCCTATGGTTATCACTCCATCACAGCTGTATGTTGGTGTTGGTTGACAGTTCATGCAGTTGGACATGGTGGACATGTCACTGTAGTTTGTCCACATGGCCTTGCATATGGAGTATGTGGAGTGTGTTGTGTTGTTAATTGGGTGTCCATGACATAACATGGATTGGCAGTATGTGTGAGACTCAGGCCCTTGGCAGAGACCTGTGGGCCATTGGCTGTTGATGCGGGCCAGATGTGGCAGGCTGTTACATTATGTCTGTCCTACAGTCTCAGGCCACCATATGGTATATTCCCCCGAGGTGACAGGGTAGATGTGCTAGGTGTTCATGCCAATACCTTCTATCTGTTCTGATCAGTGGTGTGGATGCTGGCAGGGTGCAACCTACAGCTGGTGACACACCTGCATGGGACACCTGCACTGCATGCTGCATTTTTTCACTATTGGCATATACAGCTGGGGGTCATATTGTACCCATTCCCCACAGCAGGGGTACAACCAGGGAGGTACCTGTGGGTGGTGTTTGTGTGAGCTGGGTGTATGTGCGCTATGGACACTACTTGCATCTGACACACAGATATGCATCGGGCATTCCAGTTATGCTTGCATGTCCAGGTGCATCAGCTGTTTCCCACTATATCACTCCTACCTCCTTTGTGATCTGCGAGTGTTTGGGCAGACAACACCGGTATCCCCTACTACAGGACCAGATAATGTGATGCATACCTGTTTGTACTATTCCAAGGGTGTGCTCATTTCACAGTGACGCAATATATACTGTATGTCTGGGGTACATTCCCCTGTGTACTGCTTGTATATCTTGCCCAACAGCCATGCCATGTCAGTCTTAGAGATGGTGACACATATTACCACCATACATTTGCAATGGCTTACTGCTAGCTTGTGTTATACGGGTGGGTATTGTGTTTGGCATTGCAGTTGTGAGGACTTGTCCCTGTCATCAGCGTTAGGGGGCAATGGCCACCGGGTCTTATCTCAACATGTATACATATCAACCACTCTCACACAATATGAAACACACACCAACCTAACACACATATACCTGCATATTGTGCAGATCCTGCAACCTATCCTGCTACCTTGGCCACCTCTGTGCATCTGTGCTCCACTGGCATTATACCTACATATACATGTTCCTACATTTCTACATAGGGTTGTGGGGGGCACACCTGAGTGTTACGACGTGTGTAAATTGGATTGGGAGGAGCACAACAGACCATTACTACATACATACATAGGGTTGGGGGGAGCACACCTGACTATTTCTACATTTCTACACAGGATTGGGGGGCACACCAGACCATTAATACATAAATAGGTAGGGTTGGTGGGAGCAAACCTGACTGTTTCTACATTTCTAAACAGGATGGGGGGGCACACCTGACTATTTCTACATTTCTTCACAGGATTGGGAGGGCACACCTGACTGTTTCTACATTTCTACACAGGATTGGGGGGCACACCTGACTGTTACTACATTTCTACACAGGATTGGGGGGCACACACGACTGTTACTCCATTTCTACACAGGATGGGGGGCACACCTGACTGTTACTACATTTCTACACAGGATTGGGGAGGACACACCTGACTGTTATTGCATTTCTACATAGAATGGGGGGGCACACCTGACACGTGTACACATTTGCTATGACTGTACTGGTATGTCAGGTTCATAGCTTCATAGGTAGGTACAAGGCTATTAGCCCAAGGGCCTACTTAAACCTAGCCAACAAGGTTCCCTGGCTTACACCACTCAAGAAAGTTATTTTCCTGTGCCACTGTCAAGCAGAGACACAGAAGTGATCCCCGGGGTGTATTTCCTATTTCCCATCCACTCATCAAGATTTTTCTTGAAGAGTGCTAATGAAAAAGTTTGCTTGACATAGATGGGTAGCCTGTTCCAGAGTATGGGAAGTCTCTGGGACAGGAATCTATCCCTCCAGCATGTCCTGTTATTGTGGTGACAAGGTTTAGGTCCCTAGAGTGTGTAGCTTAGAGGGACTGGGATTTCTTTAGGTGTAGCATGTCCAACAGCTCTGGGTTTGACATAGCTTTATATGTTAGGCAGAGATCACCTTGGAGTAGGCGATATGCTATGGAATAAAGCTGGAGTTTTTTGAGACAGTCAGTGTAGGGCATTTGTTTGAGGCCAGTAATCCTCTTTGTGAGGTAATTCAGTGGCCTTTCCAGCTGCTGCAGATGTCTTGTGAGGTACATTCCAAAAGGGGTGTTGTACTCTATAATGGGTCTAATGAGTGTCGAGTAGAGGGGAACAATGACCTCTTTTTTCCTGGATGAGCACCCATTTATGATGAGGTGTACTACGAAGAAGGTCTTCCTGACTACTGTGGCAATGTGACTATCAAAGGAGAGACTACTGTCCACCTGGGTCCCAAGGTCTCTTACAACACATTCGGTGTTAAGTAGATTGCTGCCTATGTGGTAGTTCATGGGTACAGAGTTTTTTCCAAAGGGGATGACACTGCACTTTTGGGCATTGAGCTTAAGGCCATGGCTCTGACACCAGGCATCTGTCTCAGCGAGGCCCTTCTGTAGGATGTCCACATCATTTGGGGACTTGACTATGGCTCCTAGTTTGCAGTCATCTGCGAACTTCATTAGCCAGAGGCCTTCTGTGTTAGCCTGTACTTCAGAGAAGTAGATACCAAACAGGTGAGGTCCCAGGACTGAACTCTGTGGTACTCCACTTGTCACTGGTTTAAGGTCATTTTTGGAGTCTGCAACTTTTACAGTGTGGGTTCTGTCAGTGAGCCAGTTGGCAACCCATCTTGTGACATAGGGATTTATACATAGTTTAGTGAGTTTAGCTATAATTCCAGAATGGGGGATGGTGTCTAAAGCCTTGGCAAGGTCAAGATAGGCTGTGTGAACCACCTTACCCTCATTTACGGCTTTGGTGACTGCCTCAAAGAAGTCGATCAGGTTCAGGTACTCCATTTCTTTCTGTATTCTAACCTATCATGCTGACTAGAGGCATATCAGTGTACTACAGATCTTAGCTTTGATTGGCCTACATATTAGTTTCTGACTTTCTACCCTTCAGTACTAACATCCCACTGCCTGACCTGCTGTAGTCTGTCTGTGTAGGCCTGGGGGGTAGGTTACCTATAGGCATCATTCAGAGGTCATAGCACAGCCTTTGTTTGTGTTTTTCTGCACCTGTCCTGCTGGCTGTGACTGTTGTTGGGTATGTGAACCTCCCTGACTGGCATGTGTGAGTCATTTACCTTGTGGGTGTCCCAGTATTGAGGGTGGTGCTGCAGGGCTACCTACGTTGGATGCACATAGTCCACTCCCTACACATGGTTGAGCACAGGTAGTGTCATGTTTGGCATCCCTTTTACTGTATGTGAAAGTCAGAGAGAGATGTTATTTCCCTGGGTCCCTCCTGTGAAAGTGTATGTGCTATGCATTGCCTCTTTGCCAAGGCCAGGGCATACTGGGCACGCCTCCTTCTGCCTACTAGGGCAGGCTCAGGTTGTTGCTCCTCTGAGTCACTCTGTGCCTGTGCAGGCCTTGGCAATGGTGGGGGGGGGATGTGTGGCCCTGCCCCATGCTGTTCCTTTACTTTCAGTTAGTACTAATGGGCTTATTTATAGTTATGCATATTTTAATTTCAATGATCATTAAGCCCAGGTGGAAACAATGCTCCTAACTTATTAATCCATTTCCATTCTTTGAAATTAAATATGTTATGCCAACCTGATTTGTCCCTACATTTACCAACAATACAATCAATAATGGTGAAACGAAAAGATGCAGTATTATATTTACACATATGTTTATATAAACATGTTTCCTCCTGGCCTTAATGATCATTTATGAGGGACTAATGAACAGCATTTGTATAATGCATATAAATGTATGTATGCATTTATGACTATGTTTTTCTCACTGAAGAAGGCTACTATAGCCGAAACCGGTTTGGGGCAGGTAGCAGGGTTCTTTTATTCCCTCTATCTATGTCATAATGTATTTTCTTCATTAAATGGGATCTCCACACTTTCTGCTGGCTCACTTGTTTTTTGGTTGCTTCCTGTTTAAGCCCAAGGGCACGCCGCACAAACACAGTGCTCAAATGTGCAAAGAGTTGCCATTTCCTGGTTTACCTTTTTTTTCTTTTTTTTTTAAACCCGGTGCACGGCGCGCACACCCGCTTAGGCAATGTAAAAAATGCTAGGCGGACTCAGACAACACCCCCTTGCTTAACTTTGCTTAGCTTGAAGCAAACATGAGCCACAGGGCTCCAATCTGCTTACAGTATGCCTGACACCTCCTCCATGATGTCAGCTAACTCCTAGGTTTGCACCAAGCTATTCCTGCTCTTACACTGTTGGGACCTGACTAGCATGCTGGGGAGAACTGGGATTCACTATCCTTCCTCTCATTTGCAAAGGATTGCCTGCTAATGCATAGTTACATGTCTCACACTGAGCCTCCCCCCTTAGCAACCACTACTCACTGGCCATGCTGTCTTCTGCCTGCCATTGACTTTAATTCCAGAATAGTGATTTTAGTGAGGATGCTTATTTTTGGTTTATTTTCTTATTTTCCCCCCCAATCCCGTTTGCGCGCCACTGCCCTATGCTTAAACAGCCGAGATTGGCTAAAAAAATAAAAGTTGATTTTTTTTTTTTTTATTTTTTAAGATGTTTCCAATGCCAATGACCTTATACTTGACCATTGGTATGCCTCTTAACGGATATGCACCTTTTATTTGGACCTGTCATGGCTCTGTTTTGGAATTTGCAGAAATGTACTCAGTTACTAACCGAGTACATTTCTGCAGATTACACTAGTCCTGCACGGCCGGTTTCCAGCTTCCTGGATCGCAAATTTCTCCTGCAAATTGGGTAATTTGCATACAGGGGCTGAGTTCATGCAGGACTAGTGCAGGAGCGCTCGTGCACGCCACTGCAGGCTATTCCTGGATAGCACAGCAGACAGTGCCTGCTAGAGCTCCTGCACTAATCCTGCACGCCGTGCAAGGCTTGCAGAATCCGGGGATGAATGTCAGATGTATATAAGGGCTTTAAATATCCCTTGAGCATATTTTTACATCTATAATTAATACAGATGCTTTCATAAAATTCCAAATCTTTCTTATTTGTAGCCAATGTAATTATAAAGCTCATCTTGTTGAAAGGTTTGCTTCCCCACTTCTGTTGATACAAAGACATTTCTCATTATAACCAGTGTTTCTTCTTTCTTTCTTTCTACAGAATCAGTACTTGAAACTTTTGAAATGAAAATATGTATGACTATAAATAAGCCTATTAGTACTAATTGAAAGTAAAGCTTTTGTTTTACAAATTTTAGTGTATCAAATATTTGAAAGGGCCCAACATTTCTTTATTTTTCACATTATGAACTCTTAGCTCTATTTCCGATAGCTACTCATTTTTTAATTACCCCTGTCAATACTCTTATTCTTATAAAAGCTTTATGCCTAAGCAGTCTACTTTTAAATAAATGTATGCTAAGATAAGTAACACAACTGTCTGTCCCTGATTGATAGGCAAACCAAGGAAAGCACAATAAGAGAATTAATCCAGAGCAAACATAAAAAATGCTAGAAATTAAATGCAGGCAGACTGTCAAATTAACAGACAGACTGACAGACAGCAAGATAGTGTAGTTATTAGTTAATGAAATTGCTGTTCATTTAAATGAAATTTATTTTAAGGCTTAATGCACCTGAATGGTTTAGTGCTAGAGTTTCTATAGGTTAAGTTCCAGATACAGGATTATTAATTGTGACGTGATGTGACTAGCAATTAAGTCTCTTTATCACTAAGGCATATTGTACAACTTGAAAAATATTGTAACCATTTATTGGGTTTCTTTTTCTTGCATATTCTAAAAACAACATGAAGACATGAACGACAGTCACATTCTTAAATAAAAATTCTTAGATCAAACATATTACCCTGTAGTAAGGACTATTTGCAAAATGATTTTATAAATCTTTCCCTGGGATGTATATTATTCTCAGGAACCAGAAATGCTTGAGAAGAAACACCCAAAGCAAGGCCACTACACACCGGAGAAACGCAATTATTATACAATAAGAAGCACCCTCATATGTTTTATGCAGCAAATATGGATTGTTTATTTTATGACCAATTAATCATATCAAAATGTCAGTCATGTTTTTCTTAGGACATTATCATAGGCACGTAACAATTTAAGAGTCAGAATGCAGTGATATTCTGACCAATTGAACAATTTACCTTGATGGTTGTGACCTAAAGTTAACACACTGGTCTTCAGAGTCCGTAGGATAAAGAAGATTCAGGCATTATCTAAGTAATGCAAGCTAGGACTGTACCCTTCAAGTTCAAACATGCAATAATAATACATCTACCCGAGCAGCAAAATGCCTGGTCACACAAAGCTTTAGCCCTATAGCAAATGTATGCCTTGTGGCAAAAATGCTAGAAATTTTACTAAATAAATTAAGACACAGTTCACAACATGACTTCTGCAATGGCGTTAGTATATTAACTGCCCTATATTAAGTAACCACTAATATATATATATATATATATATATATATATATATATATGAATAACAACTGGTCATAGCAGGAGTGTTCTTATAAGTGACCTAAGCATTTAAAACACTAGCTCAGAAATTCCTGTTGCATAAATTGAAAATGTTAAACTTCAGGTCAGGGCCATTAACATGGATCAATAATTATCTTTGTAACAGAACCTTCTAGGCAGTGGAAAAGGAGGTTATATCTAAAATAGGAACCTAGGGAGTGGAAAAGGAGGTCATATCTGAAATAGGAAGCCTAAACTGTGCTGGCCCACAATGCTCTGTGCTTGGACCTCTTATTTGTTAATGATATTACTCTCGGTCTGTCCAGCTTAACTCTATATGCAGACAATATGAAAAATGCAAAACAGCTCAAACACCTTCCACCTCGCAAAGCAAGCAATAAGCTATGTGTGAACATGAACAAGTCAGGGATCATGCTGTTTGATATCTCACAGAAGCTCTTAAGTAGAGCCCCTCTACAAATAGATACTGAAAATAATCTACCCCCAAATATATAAACACCAAAATATCTATGTCTTATACTACAACAAAGTTTCTCCTTTACATTCCTCACATTTTTAGTAGCCCAAAAAGCTTTGTCCTAAGGCATGTTGCAAATTACCACATATATTATCACTCTAAGCAAGAATAACAATAGTTAAGTCTATAGTAATCCTGAAAATTGAATAATCATTCCCAATAACAACAGTCCACAACAACAGAAATACCCAATACTGCAGGTAGTCACAAATAAAATTGTGAGGTATGCATTTTAGCTGATTCTAGAAGCCATTTGTATGACCTTTTGAAGAAACCGAATTGGCTTCCAATAGCAAGGAGAGCCATACTAGTTTTCAAATTTTCTTCATTATTTAGACTAATACATTTACATTACTGCCCACTACTTAAAAAATACACAAAATAAACCCACAGCTCCCCTGCACTGAGTATAGCTTGAAAGGGCAGTGCAACTGGTAGAACGTTAAGCTGTTTATAGTGGCTGTGATAAGAATCTGCAAAATAAGCCATCATTGGTCAGTCTGTCACTGGCACTCATTCCACTGCACTTTAATGTCTCTGACCTATCAGGTCAGTGCAAACAAGAACCAGGCAAGAACCAGTGTAATCTGGGGACATAAGGACTGCAGCATAAGGACTATTAATAGCATAAGGACTGCGAAAGCCAAACACACTCTGGCTAGGCTTATAAATGCCCTAGGGCAGATAGCCTAGTATGAACCTATGAACCTATGAACCTATATATCGGTCTTTAAACTGTATCTGTGTGATTTCTCTGTATAACATTATACTAAAACCAGTGGATTCTAAGTATCTGCATAGAGCACCATGGAACCATTATCTCCTTACCTGCTTTCACTAATCATGCCAAGGACAACAGAGGCCCATCCTTGCTTATATACCTGCTCACAGTTATTAGACTGTCCTGACAAAGATGAGTCCTAATAAGGGTGTGTTACCAACATATACTAATAAGGTTGCTGAAAAACATAACAAGGGAGGAGACGTAGAAGCGGGCCAAACATTCTAGAAGAGAAAGAATACTAAACTGTTAGGAGATTCAGTTGTTATGAAGCTATAACTATGAACACATATAAACTGTGAGAAAACATGAGAAGACAGGTATGCCTGTTTAATAGCAGAAAACATCTATGACCAGGCATGTTACACAAACACTGGAATTCACAATACTAGGAAGCTTTCAACGCAGAATAATCATCAATGTTCATACAAAATAAAATGGAAGTTTTTTTTTGCAAGGGCAAGCCCCCTTCACCCCCATGTGGGTGACTCCTTACATATTTTAACACAATAACTGCACCAACACAGAGAAAAGGCAAATACTATGTGAAAAAAAACAAAAAAAAATCATAATCTCTGTATACAGCATGTTTCAAAAGAATGTATCCAAATAAACATTTTCTAATGAAAGGACAGAAAAATCCTTAGAATTTGAGGAACAGTTGAATAGGATAAATCACTTTATTTAATTATTTAGGGGGGCAATTAACCTAATTGAGAAGGTGATTAAATCAGTGCTGGAATCTCTTAAAGGATTAGGAAATTGCCTCACAAAAATCTAGACATCAGCACTTCTTCAGAGGTGTTGCCACTGCATGTATACAAAAATAGGGTGATCTCCACTATGGCTTTCAACAAATGACTAAGGCAGTAGTGTGGAGCTCAGAACTTTGACTTCACTGGAGGCTGGAGCGTTTTGGGGTATGCAGACTTACAGGACTATGATACTGATACATTAAGTATGTCTAACACATAGAGCCAAGTTTTTAGGTGATGAGCACATGTTTACTAACAGTCATTTAAAAGAGTAAAAGTGGAGACACAGAAAAGTATGAGTGGAATAACTTGGGATTCCTCTCAAACTATCAGAAAACTTGATGACCTAAACTCCAATTGTGGCAATAAGAACAGAAAATCGGTACTATATTGTTAGTACAAATAAAATGCTAGTGAATGGTTATCAATGCCTAGAGTATACGTCAAAGTATAAACAGAAAATTGTCTGAAGCAGTGCTTCTGAAGAACAGTGCGCATGTATTATGGAGTTATTCTAGGAAATAAATGTACAACAGTTAAGTCTTGAATACATCAGTATGACCCTGTGATTCTTGCAGTCACAGAAACCTCGATTAAAAATGAGCATTGCAATTATCAACAAATCAGTAAGAACTATATTCAGTAGACTGGACCACTGATAAGGTGGTGGAGACTTATTACTAGAAAAATAAATTTCTCACAGAAGCAACTAAAGCTACACTTGCCACTATTTATTTCCCCCCTACACTTCTTTATGGTGCTTCAATCCTTACCAACCTTCAGGCATCACAAAAATCAAAACTTCAACAATGCTATAACAAAGATGATAAATTTGCAGCCAATACCCCTTTCAGAACCCACCTTTGTATAGCACTATAAAAAAAACTAAATAGGTTAGGACTTCTCCATCAACTAACATATACACAACTTCTTCCCACCTATAAAATGATCCAGAATCAATTTACTTGTCCAGCACTAAATAACATTCCACATAACTATTTTCCTAGTGGGTCATTACTATGTGGGTTATTATTAAGAACTCCTTATCTCTATCCATCAGGTCAATGCTCTCCCTCCCATCCTTGACAGCCAGTATGAAAGACTTCCTAGCCAAAAGCTGGCTCTGTTCCTATTCAGCACTAGGGATAAAGGATATCCCTAAATCTCAGCAAATACATATTCATATCTTATATCTCCTTAATCTCCTTTCTTCATTCACTTCCTTCCTTCTATCAAATTCTCTCTCCTCTATTTCTCTCTAAATATAACATAAACCTGCTTTTCTCTCACTTCATACTGCAGTTCCTGTCGGTATTAGATGAACTTGCCTTTAATTTCTCTATAAACTAGCTAAAATTTCTCTAACTATTAAATTATTATCATATAACTTGTATCTATTCTTAACCAATATTTTTATATTATGTCTAAAATGTTTTGTAATACTTCAGAACATTTCTCCCTGGGCCTCCACTGAAAAATGGGCTCCTACCCAGTCAGACTTTCCCAGTAATCAAATGTCAATAAAAAACAAATAAATAAAAAGATGCTAACTATTCTGTCACAGTTATTTCAATAAGTAACAGCTTGGGTGACTTTTCTCCAGACTGGTTACTCTTACTGCCTCAAATAGGAAACCGTGCAAAACTATTTGTTTCTGTAGTTTATATTCCCACCATCTTCTGTTAATGTTATTGACAACCATGTTTAAACAAATTATCATACTGTCACTTAAATGTTACTTAATCAGTCCTGATGATCTCACTATAGAGTCAAGCCACCATATCACAGCTAAAGAGAAACTCTACCCTACTAAACCTCATTCATTGAATACCAGAGACAACCAGACCAAACCCAACCACTAGTCCTGGATCACTTTTAGTCATTGTCATAATCCTAGATCAGTCTTAGTTAGACCCTGTATCACTCATAATCAGAGTCATAATCCAGGATCACTTTTAATCATAGTCATAATCCTGGATCACTCTTAGTCAGAGTCATAATCACAGATCACTCTTAATCATTGTCATAATCCTTGCTCACTCATAGTCATAATCATAAGCATTCTCAGTATTTTTGGCAATCTTAAGACAGTGCACAGTTTTCCCAGAGTACTGGCTGACTAACTGTCCTATAATGTTATCACGGTGTCTGAAAATGAACACATTTCTTCTAGTGCTCAGCTCATCATCAGTCTCAGAATCAGTGATGGCTATCCTTTGGGCTGAACTTGAGCTAACTAACTGGTTACCTTTTTCAGCATCTCTGATCCTATCTTTGCTCTTTTCTATTTCTGTAGCATACATTCCCCTATAGAAGGCCACCTTTTATTAAAACAATAAACATTGCAGTTCATGGTTAACCTCAAAGCTTAAAATGCTACTAAAGATAAGAGATAATGCTTACAATGGCTCGAAGTAGATTCTGATAACTCAGCCAAATACACCCCTTATCACCAAATAAAAATAACCAGTAGGATATGCGCATATGCAAAGGCTACTTACATATGCAAACTCCATATTCTCTACTTAGGGCAACCTAAATCTTTCTGCAAATCAATTAAACCATTAGGTAAGGCTAACATCTTTCCAAAAAAATGTTGGGATACATTTCTCAACAATTCATTAAATTATGTAAAAGACATCATGACTTCGACAATCCCCACCACAGCCAACCTTTTCAATAATATTCATATGCTTACAACTTAAACCTAAACCAATACTAAATCCTTTCTTCTGTTTTAAAAACATTGCCTACAAAAGTGTTGAGACATTACAACCTCTGACTATTATTTCCATGTGCTGTACCCAAAATTATTAAGTATAGGTAGCTCCCTATTAAGCAGACACTAAACTTATATCTTTAGTCTTGCAGTAACTACAAGAATCCTACTGAATATTGTTAAACATATGAATATTTGGCCTCTCCTCAAAGTCTCAAAATGCTCTACCGCAAGCAGCTACCAGTCTATGATTATAACATAGTACAGTGTAAGTAGATTGCTTGGCTATACTTTGGAACACAGACCTTAAGACCAAGCCTGATGTCCATAAACATTACGGTGTACTGCCAATATCAGAAAATGACAATTCTGCTGTTTCATGGGGTAAGATGGCAGATAAGATTCTGAGAATTCTTAAGGATGATAATGTGGAGAAGGAATCAGGTGATGCGGCAAAACATCAAAAATGGCAAAAAAGGCCACTACAACTTATGCAGCAGTGACAGAAAGTAAAAGAGTACAGCAGCAATAAACTGAGAAGGTGTCTAGTCCGTAGTTAAACTTATGTGGCATTGACAGCAGACAGAAAAGGAGAGCAACAACAAACTGTAAGTAAAACTGTTTGTAAAAAGATTAGAAGACCAACTGTGGGGATAAAAACAAAAACTGGAACTGTAATAGACAGATATGCATGGGACAATTTGGTAACTGTTTTGGGATTTAAAGCACCAGCAATTCTGCCATTTATACAAACAGGCAAGAGAATTTTCTGTGGTTTAATTGAAACCAAGGAACTAATGAGAGGATTTCTGGAATTGTGTAACAAAAAAGATGATTTATCCATGGAACGATTATTTGTTTTCTGGTAGTAACTTAAATGTTAAAAATGTTACTTTGCAGTTAAAAACTGATGAACTGGAAAGAGAAGATGTTAAGAATGTATGTAGGGTTTTTGTGAAACTGTTGATAACATTGTGAAAGATACAGATGAGAGAAACCTGTGGATTGGAGGGTGGAGGTTGGAAGTTGTTCTGAAATATGAATAGAATATAGTGAAACTCATGCCAAGTATTACTTTTATGGCTATTCATAGAGGGACATTAAGATATGCTGGCCAGCCTAAATCATGTTTTGCTCATGGGTACGTTTCTCATTTAATTAATGATTGTGATACAATGTGACTAGTGTAGGGAGAAAGGAAATAGAGCAAGAAGGTGTGTGACGGAATGCAGGTTGTGTAAAAAAGGACTACATTTTTATGGACTGTTTAGAACAAACAGTAAATAATGAAAAATAAATAAGGGGAAAAGAAAGAAAACATGCATGAAGAAGGAAAACAAGAGGCTGAGGGAGAGGGTGAACTCTGTGAAGAAAAATCTGTAGAAGAAGAAATATACCCCCAGATTTACTAATCTTCCATGCAGGACTAGTAATAGTAATGAGGCGCACTGCCTGAGCTCCTAATCTTACATGGAGCATGTAAGACTGCAGGGGTCGTGTCTGAGAGCAGAGCTCTCTAAATATACATGCCCCTGTAATGAAGAAAAGCTGAAAGGGCTAAAAGATGAGCGAGACCACTCATAGGTGTCCTCATATCCCTACCAGCATTCCCCCCATGTACAACAGCAAGTATATAGAAATAAAATGAACAAACCCTTTTATTTTTTAAAACTCCGACTAAAGCTAACCATAGGTGTGCGGGTGTGCCCAATGCTTAACTACGGTTAATGCAGCTTAAATGGCTGAAGAGGATAACAAAGAAGATATATGCAAATTAAGCAACATAGCAATAGTGTAGTGGGCAGAGAATTTGCCTTACGAGCAGGCATTCCTGGCTTGAGTCCCACTGCAGCACATTTCATTTTCCCTGGCAAAGCACGTTATGACCAATATTTTTGTTGCATAACCCACTAAATAACATATATTTATTAACAGAAGTACTGTAGCAAATGCACATATGAGGTGTCAGTGTCATAATGAATAAAGCACTAGTAAGCAGGTATAAGCACCAATAAGCAGTAGTAAGCATATATAAGCACTAGTAAGTGGGTTTAAGCATTGTGCACACAGGTTAAGCAATATTGAAGCTAACTGTAACTGGAGGTTAGCATTGCTTACCCTCGCGCAAACTCAAACAAACCCACTTACAAATGCTCAAAAGCGCCTTAATCACTCTGTATCCAACGGCCCTTGTACTACCCATCAACAAAATAAACAGCATTGCAGGTCTTGAACCAAGGACCCTATACACTATAGTCACAGTAGTTAACCATCAAGCCATCACAGAAGTGCAGAAGAATGAGGTATCAGCAAACAAGTCTTCACTATAGTAAAATCAAACTGAACCTGTGAAAGGAATCAGTATGCAAACATATGTTCCATAACCCACTACATAACATAAATATGTGAACTGGAGTACAACAGTAAGCCCAGAAGTCAAGTGTAATTTTAATAGAGTGTTGATGTCCCCAATAAAACACAAGGACCCCATACAGTGTACATACACATGAATTATGGATACCAGACATGCATCTAAGATGAAATGAATAATAAATCAATGCCAAAAAGGAAATATAATGCAAAGTCAAATGTAAACAATGCTAAGCATTGCACAGGCCAGCTTAGGAGGTGAAAGCAATGTATAGGGCAGCTAACTCAATGTCCCCAGTGTTATATCCCTTTAAACAATGCTGACTGTGGGTAAGCAGGTTTGCCCATAGCTTAGTCTTTTCAAAACCGGCCAATTACATAAAATCTAGGAAATCAGCCCTACTGAAACCCAAGAGGCAGGATTACGTCTCATAACTGGTAGTAGCTTCTCTTGCAGGCACTATGTCAGGAAAGGGAGATGGTGTGCGCTTTCAGGCGCAGCTCTGGTACATCCAGGAGTCTAGAGTCATGGCAGGACTCCTTGACAAAGACCATGAACAGAGACTGCTGCAGGGCCAGTATCAGGGCTCCCAATATAAGGCAGATGCCTGGGACCGTCTCTCCCATGACCTCACCAGTGCCACTGGCATACCCTGAACTGGTGAGCAGGACAGGCATCACTATGCTGACCTGAAGTGCCGTAAGTGGAACCTCTTGGACCAGTGGATCCAAGAGGCTAGAATGGCAGGGGATGTTCCAGCTGTGTGTAAGTATCAGTCCACTACCTGTTTAATAATTGCCAGCTCATGTATATCATGGATAGGTATGCCTAAATATTCCTCTTATGTTCTCCACAGCTGCAATCGAGTGGGCCTTGAACCAGGAGGCCCATGGCAGTCGCCTGGAGAGGTTGCAATATGCGAGGCAGGTCAGTAATACTCTTGTATGTACTGTCATAGGAAATAAATCTAAAAGTAATAGTAAATTAATTGCCTGTATAAAACCTGTATTGTTTAAGTCAAGTACTGCATACACCAGAAAATATGGCAGGAAAAGACTCATATAGTATATAAGTAAATAAAAGCGCAATAGCCTGACAATAAAGGTCTAACTGCTGTACTGCATGTGTATACCCTGGCATCATGTGGTAATGTAGATTTGCATTCACGTAATAATACTGTTGAAATAAGCACTGTTACCCACACCGTGCACCATAAATAGAATGTGTAGGAATGCTTGTATATGACTGGTGTAATCCCTAATCCCCAGAGGCCATTTAGTACAACTGAGAAACACATAGACAGAAAACAGGGAAAAGGCAGACAACAAAACCCGAATAGCACATGCAACTGAGATGTGAACTGTTGTTGTTTTAGCAAAAAAGAAACAGAACCAGCAAACCAAGGATCCTGAACATCAAACTTTTATTGTGGTAGGTTAAAAAACCTCCACATATATTGCACTTTTGCAAAAGACCAGTTTCGGTAGGATACACACAACCTTCATCAGTTCATTCATTCATTTTATTCACTGATGAAGGTTGTGTGTATCCTACCGAAACCGGTCTGTTGCAAAAGTGCAATATATGTGGAGGTTTTTTAACCTACCACAATAAAAGTTTGATGTTCAGGATCCTTGGTTTGCTGGTTCTGTTTCTTTTTTGCTTCATGTTACCTTGGGACCGTGCAAGTGCCTTACGTGCAGGAACCTTTTTCATGTCACGTTGTTTTAGCACACACAGCCATGGTTCAAATCCTGCCAGTGGTTGTAGTTTGCATACAGAATCATACCTCACAACTGTACAGATATGTCCAGAATTTCCAGTAAAGTGGCCCATATCTGTTGCCTGTCAACATGTCCCCCTGGAAAATCAGTGGGATGATCCCAGACATATAGGCAGCAAACAGGAAATACAACTGATGGACACACATCTATGAGAACAAAGCTGGCACACTAGCAACTCCCTAAAACCTTATCAGACTAAGAAGCCATGTATGTCCCATTTACACCCCCATCTTGTCAAGCAGTGGCCAGAGTGTGTACAGTAACAGAGTGAGATTTATGTGCTTAATAGTAATGTGGAATCTGGTACTCTTTGTGGCAACAATCAAGTAGTGCTAACAAACATTTCTCCCACAGGGCTGTCAGATACCACCACTGTGCCCAGAAATACAAGAATGATACCATGTACTGGTACTGTTTACATTGGTATTGTATGGCATTGTGAGTGATGCAGTTGCTCTGACTAATGAGGTATTATGCATCACTGTCGCCCACACTTCATACAAAATATAACTGTCTAGGGAAATCTCTATAAGAGTGTTGTAATACAAGGTCAGAATGCAAAAGCACAGGAGAATTATAGAACAGAAAGCAGATAGGAGATATACAGCAATATATATATAGCACACATAACTCTGATGGACGGTGTTTAAGTTGTAGCAGACACAGCCATGGTCTGAATCCTAGGAGTGGAAGTAGGCTGCATACAGAATCATACCCTACAACTGTACAGATGAGAACAGAATGTCCAGTATATGGGCCCATATCTGCTGCATGTCCCCCTGGTAAGTCTGTGGGATGATCCCAGATGTTTAGCCAGCACACAGGGAATACAAGTGATTGCCCAACATCTATGAGAACAAACCTGTCACTGTAGCAACTCCCGAAACTGTTAGGAGAGTAATAAGCCAAGTATGTCCTAGCTACTCCCCCATGTTGTCAAGCTGTGGCCAGAATGTGTACAGTCACAGAGTGAGATGTGTGTGCATAATACTAATGTGTAATCTGGAACTTTGTGTGGCAACATTCAGGTAGGGCTAACAAACATTGCTCCTACAGGTATGTCAGATATGAACACTGTGCTGAGAAATAAAAACCATTATACCCTGTACTGGTACTGTTTACTCTGGTATTGTAGGGAATTGTGAGTGTTGTAGTTTCTCTGAAAAATAAAGTATCACTGATCACTGTCACCCACACTGTGCTACATAATATAACTGTGTATGAAAGCATGTAAATCTAAATCCCTTAGAGCCACTCGCTCGAGGGACTTGAACCTCAGCACAGAAATAAATAGAACATGCTGGAGGGACAGATTCATAACCCACAGGCTCTCTTCGCTCTGGAATAGAATTCCAATTCATGTTAGGCAGAGCACCTCACTGACTCTCTTCAAGAAGAATCTTGATGAGTAGATGGGGGATCGTAGGTTTGTCCTGGGGATTACTTCCGTGTCACTATTAGACAGAGGCACAGCAAACTAAACTTTAAAAAGGGCATAGTATACTCAAATCAAGGGGTGGCGTAAGCCAAACACAATCGGGCTAGGCTTATAAATGCCCCAGGGAAGATAGCCTAGTATGAACCTATGAACCTATGAACCTATGTATATGTGTGTGTCAAGTCACTAAAGGTTGGAGAGGGCAGTATTCTAGATATGTCCCGGTACACCTGCATGTGGTCAACACATGGCCAGAGTCTGTGCAGAAACAGTTGGATAGCCATGTGGACAACATCAACCCGGAATCTGGGAGTATGTGTAGAAACAGTTAGTGTTAACATACATACCCTCCACAGGTATACCAGGTAAAAGGTGTATACCGCAGGTAAAACTAGTTAATGTATAATGATGATGACAGCCATATCACTGTCCAAACTAAGGCTATAGGGTAGTGTAGTAAGACTTGTAAGTTACAGATAACAGCACTGACTAGGAAAGTAATGTGGACTACAGGATTATACTAGTTGTTAATTTACATCCTTCTCTCCTTCCACCATATCTCCAACAATAAACAACATACCCACCCCAACTGGTATGTAATGACTCCAATGTTCTGATAATGTCCTGTTGTTTGATAAATATTTTAATTGTTCCCATGCATGTGCTATATTGAATTATCCCAATATTGATGTCATGGTGCCATCAATGTATCTACATGCTGTTCTTATTACCAATATACACATGTTCTGTTTGCTATGCAACTGTTCTGTATCTGGTGTCTGGGTTAATGGGAATATCTATATATGCTGTTATACCTAACCCTGGAATGTGTTGACTATTACTAACCCACATATGATGATAAAATCTAAACACTATAGCATGTTTGGGAAGGCCGGTCCCAGCGGACCCACCTGTCCCACCTCAGCTGGCTGTGGCACCGGGCAACAGCATGTCTGGGGCCTAACTCGGGACCTCCCTGTCCGTTGGTCCTGCACCACCTTCGGGTGGAACTACCTCAGGGGATGGGGCTCACCTCTCCCTGGGAGTGGATGTGGACATGAACATGTCACCCATTGTCAGGTCCGGGTCGTGGTGCATAGTGAGCTCAACCAGCAGCTTGGTGATCTGCTATGCCAGCTCAAGGGCCATGTGCTGCAGCTAAAGGGTCAGGCTGGCCCTGCAATGCAGCCACCAGCACAGCCACCTTTGGGGCTGTGAAGGTGCAGTGGTGACTGCCCATGGGTGGGGACCTCAGTCACACTGTTTCCACTAGAGGGCTCATGGGCTTCCAATTTCCCAACACCCCTCCCCAGCAAGGTGTCTACACCCCACGTGTGTCACATACCACCCCTGTATGCATGTTGTTTGTCTTGTCTGTTAACCTACCCAACCTACCTCCCCAAATATACCTACTATCCCTCCCCAACATCCTACTCTCACCTGAACAAAGGGCAATCTGTTCTCAAAAAAAAATCTCACCCCACACATAGCTGTCCATTTGGCACATGTGTCCACTGGACACATGCAATCTAGTCTAATTGGCATCACAACTTATTATTGTTGTCCGCACCCTATCCCAAGGGTATGAGTGTCCAAATCTACCTCCAAATTCAGTGTATATGCACAGCTGTTGCTGTAAGAGATATGGGCTGCTATGGACCTTCCACACACCCTTCCTGCACATCCCTAGCTATTTTCCCTACTGTCTTTCTTTCTTTGTGCACCTTTTCACCAGTTTCCTATCAACCCTTTTTTCTTTTCTTTTAAAGAAATTAGAGTGGGGGTAGGTGGGAGTAAGCACTTTTACACAGCAGTAAGTGGGTTTAAGCCTGTTTGCACAATGATAAGCAATGCCTACACTGGTTAAGCAATCTAGAAGCTAAATGAGTCTAAGAAAATGTAACTGGAAGTTAGCAGGGTTTACCTCCGAGCAAACCCGCGCAAACCTGCTTACAACTGCTTAAAAGTGCCTTAATCACTCTTTATCCAATGGCCCTTGTTCTGCCCAGCAACAAAATAAACAGCCTCTGCAAGGCTTGACCCCAGGACCCTGCACACCATAGGCAAAGTGATTTACCACTAAGCCATATCAGATATACATAACTCTGATGTTTTCACAAACATATCATCCAGCACAGTCATTCAACAGTACAGGGAATGTATATCAACATGTAGATGCATGTGTGTGTATATATATTATTATTTAAACCGATACAACATATATATATATATATATATATATATATATATATATATATATATATATATATATATATATATATATATATATATATATATATATATATATATATATATGGGTCTACTTCTCTTAATCGACAACACAGTTTGTCGAGTAACAGAAGATCGAACCCACTTCAGCGAAAGTGCACATCATCGAAAGTGCACTTTCGCTGAAGCCGATTATCAAAAAAACAAAAAATTAAATTGAAACTGTTTATGCAGGGGGGCAAGCCCCACTGCACCCCCCATGTGGGGGGCTGTACCCCCAACACCCCCCTACTTAAATATACCAACTCCAAGATTGCACTACAGTGGGGGAAAGGATATATTTCCTTATCCCCACTGTAACCGGTTTATGCAAAAGTGCACTTTTGATATTGTGCACTTTCGCTGAAGTGGGTTCGATCTTCTGTTACTTGACAAACTGTGTTGTCGATTAAGAGAATGGGATCCATATATACATATATATATATATATATATATATATATATATATATATATATACACACACACACATATACAATACAAATGCATGCATTTATAGATATATATGTCTACATCTATATGTCTAAATATATACAGCAAGTTATATATATGCAAGCATATATATATATATATATATATATATATATATATATATATATATATATATAGGTATATACAGACATAGTTTTACATATATATATATATATATATATATATATATGTAAGCAGATATATATAGATATAGATATATATATATATATATATATAGGTATATATGGACATACATCTGTAGATAACAATGGGAATATAACAAAAACATATATGTCCACATGAACCATTAATGGGGTTGAAAGGCCCCAAACGACATACGTCTTGTATGAATTGGTATACCCTCCCACAGCCAAACATGTCTGCCCTGCAATACACTACCAACTGCTGCAGATCCCATAACCAGGACCTGACACTACATGGGCATAAGATGTTAACAGTACTCCATCCCACCTGTATGATGTCAGGCTGGTATCAGTCACATATCATGCAGTACAGTCTGGCTCCCATAGGGAATGTACAATGTGGAAGCTATCAATATCCCTAGGATGCATATACATAGACACATATATGCAGATACAGATAATATATATATATATATATATATATATATATATATATATATATATATATATATATACATATATATATGTGTGTGTAACTGCACATACACACGCAGAGATATGTATAGTAAGATACATATGTAAAAGGTACACACAATATGGAACAGCCACTATGCCTACAGTTAATACCTTAACAATTGGACACTGTATGAGCCACCCATACAAATGACAATCATTGCCTGCAACATATACCCACAGACAGGTCAAAGGCTATAACGCTACACACAGGCTTGCATAAATGGGAAAGCTTTATTTGTGCACTACTACAGTTGTATATGCCATGTCGTATAGCTGTTTAGACAACGACATCCATATAAACAGAGTAATGCAACTGTGAAACAGTTATACTAATACAGTAGTCTGGAAAGGCTTATAAATATTGCTGTTCAGGCCGAGGCCTTCAAGTAGTGCAACAGTAAAGACAGACTGGGCGAAAGGATACCAAACAATTCAACAGTAAGTAATGCAGATGTATAGTTTAGCAGCCTCTATCCACACTCTGTACACACTCCCTAGGGGGTAAAGACCTCAACTGACACAATGGGATGTAACTGTTACATAACAAGGCACAACTGACACCATCACAAGCACACTGACAAACAGAACTGTCTTTATGGCAGGATGCAGTAGGCCTGCATTTACCCAATTTATTTCATTATTTTAATTTTAGGTGAATTGTATGGTAATATACATCCAGATACCTTAAGGCAGCTTACCCCTGATACCCCCACATGTAACAGCCTAGGTTAGTTATGGTGCATCCCCTAGACTCAATAATACAGGGCCATATACCACTATTACATACACTGGCCTCTGAAGTGCATAAGGGCACACATGCATTGTTTAGGTGAAGCCCACACATATATGGCCCCAGCCCCACCATATATGTGGGGATACAACAGCAGTGGACTGATGGCAGGAATGGCAGCATGACATACTCTCAGCCCACTACAGAACAACCCCTGACAGCATGTCATATGTGCAAAGCCTGGTATGTATGTGGAGGACAAAGGCTGGAACACAGGCCCATATGTGGAAAACTGTTTTCATGCACTAAGCAAGTTGCTGGTGTTACAGGATAGTCTGCAACATACCTGTCGTCAGGGATTTGAAGTTAGAAACATAAATGGATATGTACTGATAGCACTCAACACACACACTGCCAGTGAAATATCTGACAAAAGACCTGTGTGGTGGACAGACACAACATAATAGGCACACCTCTAGCCATCAAGAGGATAGGCCCGCAGTTGAGAGCTATACAGACTGCATTACAAGGTAAACTAGTATATACACACAAACCCTGTAACACCAGTACTAAACATTGCATACCACAACTCTACTCACTCTGTCTAGTTCTGGAGCCTCCTACAAATATGTAACTGGCCTGAGTGTGCAAGTTCTCCTGTAAGAGCTATTGCTACCTGATGTCTGTAACACTGATGCCCACACACAGGAAGGATGTCCATCACACAAGAAGGTAAAGGGACCACGCCCACATGATGTAGGGATTTATTGTAGGTGGTTGCCATGACAGTGGTAATTGGAAGTACTTCACAGCAAGCTGCATGCAGGTAGCAAGTGGAGGACACTGCTGCAGAGGCCATCACCTGATCACGTCCATCACCTACTACAGCCATACTGCAATCTAGTCAAAGCAGATCAATCCATTTACTGGAGAGAGATCGAGAGAGAGAAAGAGAGAGAGAGAGAGAGAGAGAGGGAGAAAGATAAAACAAAAAACAAAAGCCTAAGGCAAAGGCAAAGTAAAAGCCAAAGGAAAAGAAAAACTAAAATAACATCCAGCAAACTGTCCAGAACATACATCATTCCCACAACAGGTATGTGAAGTGTATATGCATGTAATTGAATATAGTACCTGGTCCATAATAATTGGATAGAGGATGTGGAATGATTTATGTGTCATCAGGTGTTGTAATAATCTTCAACTGAACAACTGCTATGGACAATAGCGTTTGCCCCTGTGGGTAGTGGGCCATAGCCATCAACTGTGCAGATCAGCACTGACTGACAAGATGTAAACCATCATAGTGTGTGTTGTGGAATGAGAAGTATGTATATTATGTGGCTGTTGATGGAAGTAATGCCATTATGATGGACACATGGGTTCCACAGCCCACCCCTTGCAGGATACCCAGGTTAATCTGTAATGTACCATGCAGGAATGTCATTGGTGTATAATAGGGTTACCTGCAATCTGGTCCTACATATACCCCCCTAATGTCAGGCTGTGTCCATATGTGGCACCTGTCTGTGTTGTAGCAAGGCAGAACAGTGCAGCTATGCAGGAAGGTGTTGTGAGATTGTGGATCTGATGTCTGAATGTACCCCACATATAGGTATGCATATGTGTACATATGTACAGATATATATTATATAAAGATATATATATATATATATATATATATATATATATATATATATATATATATATATATATCAATATGTATGTCCACAAATATACATATACCCATGTGTAGACATATATATGAGCACATATATACAACATCACATATATCTACACATATATAGCTATATACTGATATGCACATGTCTACATATATACAAACACACACACAAACATATATGTATGTAAATACATGTCCCCTATATTACTAACACAGTGATGCATGCTATGTGCGAGGCAACAGCACACATAGCAATACACACAGATATCTACAGCTGGCAGTGTGTGCAACATGGACAGGTATGTCACATGTTAATCCCTTGTTGGGACCACATTGTGCTTGTCTGTGAAGTATAGAATGGGAATATGGGGAAGTATGGCAGGTATAGCTGTGGAGGTGGTCAGGGTTCGTAGATATAGAGAACAGTCTACAGGGGTGGTATGTGACACATGTGGTGGGTAAACACCCTGGATGGTGTGTGTGGTCTGTGATGTGGACACCCCATGGGCCCCAATATGAGCACAATGGGAACAAGCCTCCCACCCACTGCTACTCACAACAACAGTCCACGTCCTGAAGGTGTCTAGCCTGGAGGCTGAGCAAGAGGAGCATGTTGGCCCTGTGAATGTGTATTGGGTGCCTCCGAGTGATGTAGCACATCCCACATATGTCTGTGGAGCCCGTTATGGAACAGATCCTGGATGTGACCTCAGGGGACAGGAAGATATCTGTGTATGCCTCCGGGGGGATACAACACCCCCTGGGTTGGTTCCACCTAATGGTATTGCTGGACCAGTACATGAGGAGGCCCCAGGTTGGGACACACATGTGATGTGGCCAGGTAACATGGGCAGATGGGTTTGGAGAAGTGGTTCTGCTGGCCGAAAGTACATATACATTTTATTGTGTTACTGTTATTTTTATTTTATTTTATTTATTTTATTTTACATTTGTTAACCAGGGGTGTCTGACTGAGCCAAAAAGGCCCTTTTTCGGAAGAGGCCCAGGGACAAAAGCTCCACAAAGAAAAATTAAAGACACATTTAGTTATTATAGAACATATGTTGGTAGTAATAGTCTACACAATACCGGAACATGTCCAACAGCATGCATAGATATCCCCAATAACACAGAATGTCAGATGTGCAGCAATCACAAAGCAGCCATACCACAGGCATATATGGAACCATAGTGGCCTTCACAATCGCATGCAGGTGAATAGTCTGTAACAGGCCAGCAATGATAGTGTCCACACTGGGAACATGGCTGCAATCACATAGCAGAAAGTGTGGTACAATACAATATCTGTCCCACTGTTAGGTAAGCTGTAGCCATACCTATTGAGTTGTGTGTACAATATTTTGAAGCTGATATGGTGGGGGTGACAGAGGCATGTAGTATGAACTGTGGTAACTTTGCTGTATGAGTTTATCAGACCTGTTTCCATCTTTATGTCTTTCAGCCAAGATGTCACATGCACGTTTGCCTACCTATTTGGCAACTGAAACTGAAGTGCTCATCACATACCTAATCCAGCACTACCCAGTGCTGTTTGGCAGGGCTGCCCATGACCAACAGGAGCAGACTGCCCTGAAGAACTACCTAGTCCACAGGGTCAATGATGTTGGACTGCACAACCGCAGTTATGAGCAGGTCTGGCATCATTGTACTGACCTGCTTCGCAATGCCCATCAGTGTGCTGCTGCAGTCTGGGGGGATCACCTCACCACAAGGGGTGGCCATGCCATCCATCCGCCCTGACATGTGTGGAGGAGCTCCTTGCCAGCCTCGTGGCACCTGCCCATCCAGCCAGCCACCAACTGCCAGACACCTCTGTGGAGGTGGGTGTCACCCACACACCGGCCGAGGAGCATGCAGGTAAGGACACAGGACACATCAGTAGACCACTATTGTGTATACATCCTCATCGGTATGGGTAGATCTTGCATATCTAACATGTCATAGATATACTGTATTGCTGCATAGTAGTGATAAATAGATGTCCAGATGTGGTAGTATTGTGGAAATGTACCACTGATGTATTGCGTTACTGCACCCACCCTGTAGCACTGCCACAGGTGTGGCCACTGACATTGCATCTCTCACCCTCTTATGTAGGTCCCTCTGGGATACCACCAGACAGCAGCCTGTAGCTAGTGAGTATGATTTATGTAGATGCTTGCCAACACAACGGGCATGTAATGATGATGGTATATTCCATGCACACATTTTACACACCTACCCAGAATGCATGCTGTACATGTGCAGGTATTGTTGCTGTGAAATGCATGGCATCACAGGAGTGGCCATGATGGGGTATTGGAAGGGTATGTCAGACACCTGCATGATAAGTAACATCTTGTCATTGTGGAATGTGTCCACAAGGAGTAACATAATGGTGGGAGACATGGCCTACAATAGGGACATGTTTGGAACAACACCCATATACAGTGCAACACCAGTGTATATACCTGTAGGACAATGACAACTGCGGCAGAGATACACTATGGCATATGGCATTACAGTAGTCCACATTATCAGCTGGAACGAGGCTGTAACATGTGGTGTTCAGTGTATGGGACACTGCAAGTGACACACATGTGTAGGGCATACTTGTCATGCATCTGCAAAAAGGCTTAAGGGTGGTGTCAGCATGACACACCAGTGCACTGCATTAGGCATCCTAAGGATGCTAAGGATGGCAGTATCTGCACATAGGCAAGTTCAGGACCTGTGGCAGACATAACCCTACCCCCACAGCAATAGTGACGGCAGTGTGTGAACACCAAGGGATATGCACATGAGTAGACCTTGTAATCATGCAGAGTAGGGGGACATGTATAGGGCAGACTGAACATACACTGGCAATTGCAGATGGCCTACGCTAGTATACCCCCACCAGGATTAGTGACTGCTGTAGTACACACAACAAGAGGTGCATCAAACCGTCATAGCACACATATGCCCACACAGAGTGTATGCATCACAGTCAGCGTCCACACACCTAACACATTCCGTAGACATTGCATGTGAAAGTACAGGACATATGTCACATATCGGGCACATGTACTGTTAAGATATGCAGTGATATGGTCCCAATGCAGATCATGGATGGGTGCATCATATCATGAAGGGTGTATACACCCCCCCATAGTCATGGTATGCTCTGATGGAGTATTGGATTGGTCATACATGGTCCGCTGATGTTGAAAGCTGTAAATCAGGCATCAGGCATTCACCAATGACAACTGTCCACATATCATCCCAGGTATGTGTTGCTGAAAAACATAGGAGCTGTGAGCACTAAAGCTGACATAACTGACACAGTACTACACATTCTGCAATGGGTTGTACACCTGTGAGGTGCGGTGCACAGTACATGGCAGGGTGCAGAACAGGTGCACAGCAATACTGTGTACATGGGTGCAGTGGTATCCAGGGGAAGGGGCATTACCTAGTGACACAGCACATGTATCACACACATGTATACTGTTGCTAGCATGGATTGACTATAGCTGAACTGCATGCTGTTCTGTACCATATGTTCTGCATGTTGACAGAGGGGTAATAGGAGGACTGTGTGTACTATCATTGTGCAACCTCACCTGTATGTGTGTGTGTGTGTGTGTGTGTGTGTGTGTGTGTGTGTGTGTGTGTGTGTGTGTGTGTGTGTGTGTGTGTGTGTGTGTGTGTACATCCTAGTGATTAGTTAGTTTGTCTGCAGGGTCACTCTGGCGAAGTGGAGGGATGTTGATGCATGTAGGATGCGTGTGTGCATGTGTGTGTTTGTGTGGGTGGTCATATATACACATGTGAGATTGTGGGGTGTTCATACAGCTGTACCTCCCTTTGGGACCGTGCAGTACATGGACATGGACTGCCACATTACACACCAGGAATACCTGTCATGTGTTTAATCATAGGACAGCTGATAGTATAATATAGTCTGTAGCATGGAACAGGTATCGAGAGGGAAGGCAGACACCAGGTGCACCCTTAATATCGCATTCAGCAGGGAGGTCACCTACAACCCACATATGCAGCACTACAGATGCACTGGGGAAGTACTAGTCAGCACCAGGGAGTGTCTCCATATATTACAGTTTTCACATGATAGGCTGAATGAGCAGCATATCTGGCATGTACCTCAGCATTACATACACAAGCCACACCAGTGCATGATATTATGTATAGAACATAGTAGCCCACACATATAGGGGCCATGCTCATTATGTCAGAACATACAGAGGGTGCACACCAAATGACAGCAGTGAGGCCATGTAAAACCACTACACAAATGTCATGCAGGTAATGTAGTAACAGGTCTTGTGGTGTGTCCGCTTGTGTAGGCATTTAGAGGACTGATATGTTAAGGAGTGGTATCAATGTGTGTATGTTAACAAGTGTGATGCAGGATGGGGTATCACATGGACATATATGTGGGACTGTCTGCACAGCCATGGACAGGTAAG
This sequence comes from Protopterus annectens, assembly GCF_019279795.1. Lineage (NCBI taxonomy): Eukaryota > Metazoa > Chordata > Ceratodontiformes > Protopteridae > Protopterus > Protopterus annectens. The sequence goes on from NC_056727.1 coordinate 453,218,845, forward strand.
TATTAGAGATGTGTGTGTGTGTGTGTGTGTGTGTGTGTGTGTGTGTGTGTGTGTGTGTGTGTGTGCGTACTGTCAGGAAATGCTGTACAGGTTTTAAAGTGCATTTATCAAGTGGTGAGGTGGGGCAGGGTCCCAACTGCATGCAATCTGATGTTGGTGACCATACAGACACTGAAGATGATGATAGTACTGTTTAGGCATGGATGGGGTTGTGAGGGGCCGACACTGTGCCAACATTTGACATCCCCCTTTTAGCCACCCCAACCACTCACACAGTTTCAGTGCCTACACATACCCCATCACCAATGGTCATACTGGAGGGAAAGCTGGCGTTTGGTGGCAGTACACAAGAAAATGTGGTAACCATGCCTACTGTGTTCATTGCAGCAGGCATAGCTGGATGTCTGGCAGGTAACCACATAGGTAGATGTCCCAGGGTGCTCGTGGTAGGGGCCACTGCTCTTGGCATAGGCGACATAGCTGGTACCAGTAGGCACATGTTTCAGGCTGTCATGGTGGTGCAGGCATGCATGGAACATTACACCAGACAGGTCCTGAGGCTGCAGAGGGCTGCTCTCACATCTGTAAGTGACAACCTCCATGAAGTGTCGGGTGCCATCCGTGCTTATACTGAGCTCACAGATAGATGGCATGATGAGATGATGGCCCTCATCGATCATGGTGCATGGTGTGTCTGTGTTTCAACATGTGGTGGGGATGTGACGATGCCCGTATGGACATGGGCCAGTAACACCAACAGCTGTCAGTCAACATGGAGGTGCTAGGACACCAAGGGGCTCCTGTAGTGGCAGTAGTAGCCCTGGCAGTACAGGAAGTGTGCTGTCCACACCACACCAAAGCAGGCCACATGCACGTGGTCCTGGCCAGTCCCAGGAGGGACCTGGTACCAGTGGACATTTGTCATCAGCAGGTGAGAGTAGCACATCAAGGCCTGTACCTGGATGTGCCCATGGAGCCCCTGGGAGGCACAGTCCACATGTCCATGGCCAGAGGCAGTGAGGTGCACACCCTGCCAGGTATGGTCTGCAGCTGTCCATATACACCTGTGTAGGGCAGCCACATGGCAGAACTGTGTGCATGCATACCCACACTATGCAAACACACCTGGGGCAGCCCCATACATACACACACCACATCACCTCGCCCAGCTCACCACAGTGCACCCCTCACCCACACACACAGTGTCAAATGTATGGCCCACCCTCAGCCTCTTGCAAACTAACATCACACCCTGTGCATATGATGATACCTGTGCTACATCCCTGTCAGCCATAACATCAATGCAGTGACAGGTTGATATGGTTCTGATGTACATGGTGACTGTACTACAGTGTACCACAGTACTGCAGTGTAACATATTGTAGGAAATAGAGTGTAATGCATATATGGCAGGTAGTGTAGCCATCCAGCAATGATGCCTCATAGCTGTTAGTAACACTGGTTGGTTGTGGTCTCTATATTGTTATCCATTTGTGTTGTAGGTGTACATGTGTCAGCACAAGGATGCCATGTGCATATGATGATACCTGTGCCACATTCCTGTCATCCATACCATCAATGCAGGGACAGGCTGATATAGTTCTGATGCACATGGGGACTGTACTACAGTGTACCACAGTACTGCAGTGTAACATGTTGTAAGGAGTAAAGTGTAATGCATACATGGCAGGTAGTGTAGCCATCCAGCAACGATGCATTATAGCTGTTACTAACACTGGTTGATTGCAGTCCCTATGTTATCCATTTGTGTTGTAGGTGTACATGTGTCAGCACAAGGATGGTCTGCAGTCATATTCCACAGTGGGTTATGTCAGTGTAGTGACACCATGGCTGTGACATATCTGGGGTACAGTAGAACACATGTCACAGATTACTAAAATGGTTATTGCCTGTGCCACAGGGACAGGTGACCTGCTGAGGCATGTATAACCTGCAACTCGATGTAGACCCATCCACATACATGCACACTGTTGCTTGGGAACACTAGGACTAGAGCCCTACTTAGCTATGTAGTGATACTGAAGCGTGTGGCTTACATTGCACACACCACACAGCGTTTAGGGTGAGGTGTGTCCCAGGTTACATGTTACATGCAAAACATCCCCAGACATATACAGTATGCTAATTGGGATATAATAGGTGTATTTGGACAATATGTAGTGTGACATACCATCATATACACATTAACAGACACATAACAGCCAGACACACATCCGAGATATCAGGGCCTATTGCCGCAAACTAAATTGACCATGTGTCCAATATGTTACAAGTAGGCTGCACACATCACATGCATAACTGGCTTGGATTGTGGTAACAGTTACCTGTATGGTTGATGAGGACAGTGGTAACCATAACGTAGTACAGGAGACACATACCGGGTGTACCTTGGTGTAATGACAGTGTACACAGCACCCACATCCCCAGTGGATATTGTACTTCCTGAAACCCATGAGGACACTCTGCCATACCCACCATCACACATTGGCCGCGACTGCGATACAACACATAGTATATCCCAACAGTGGTACTACAGGGATATGCATCTCATGCACATGCCACACACATAGTAGGGTGTTGCATTGTCATGCCTCACCTATGGTCAGCAGCAACACTATCTGTACTACTGTGTGGCAATGGGTATTGTAGTAGGAGTATGTGGCCTTGGAATGCTGTACCCTACAGAAATACGGACATGCACAATTACACACACATGCCAGAACACGATAGGTGTCCCATGCCTATCAACGCATTTGTAAAACACTGTTGTGCTGGTTCTGTAGGGCTCATGTAGCCGGTATGGGGGGGAGCTAAACAGGGTACATGTAATGTCCCATACAGCAGCAGCCACAACTGACTATGACAATGGGTGTTGTGTTGGTTGTGAAGGCCCTCGTGGAATTCCCAAGTACAGGTGTACTAACACACAGACACTGCTGTACTCAGTCATGCACATGTACACATGTGTCAGTACAGGGGTGCATCATTGCAGGTTGTCATAGCTGTGTACCTAGCTATTGTCCAAGGGGAGATGGGTTGTGTAGGGGTTGTGTGTACAGTGGTATCCTGCCACCTGCCATGTGCTAGCAGACAATCTATCAACAGACACTACTGTTGTGGCCCTCAGCGTGAGAATGACATGCATTAGGCAATACTCTAGGTGCCTCCTGCACATGGCCACTGAGGTGATCAAGTTGACATGTATGCAACATGCATTACAACACATGGTTAGTGTCTGTGATGGTGATCTGTACTCAAGCATGTTTGGTTGACTGTGGTAGTGTAGTGGAGGTACCTGTGGCATGTGGTGCATACAGGGTGACATCTCCTATATGTGCCACTTCTTACACAGCTGGGCAGACATGTCAGTGTCAATCAAGCTTAGGTTGCCTGTACATATCCCAGCTGGATAAATGCCATCTGCACATCTGTACACGGACTGACAGTCATCAGCTTGGCAAGTAGCTATGCAGTAGCATGAGTGTATTGACAGATAGATGTCTGACAACAATATGTATGCCATAACTACATGTTGGATGCCCTCACTAACATGTGCTCTACAGACGGTAGTCTACAGTTACATTCCACATGATGGATCATTACCCAGTAAGGGGTGTATACTGTGACACAGCTCACACACCAGGGATACAACAGGGAGGTCTTGGTGTCCAGCTATGCCTGCAGGTGTGCCTGTTGTCAGTACTACATTTACCACTCTGCTCTTGCCTGAGTTAGCACTGTCAACAGTAATATTGCCATGATACACTACATGCCAGTGTGACAGCACATACCCTGGGCTACTACGCCTGTATGTAACACATTCACATGGATAACAGTGCTGTACAGGCCTCATATATGTCTGTGTCCCACACATGACACTCACACCCCTTGCTACTGTAATGACAGCACATAGGTGCATGTATTGTACATGGCATTACATACACTTATTACAGATTATCAGACTGGGTGGTGTGTCCTGGTTACCAGGGCTAAGCCATGCTTAGCAAGTATCAGCATTGCTGCAGTATAACAGCTAAGATGATTTGCACACTGGTAAGGGATGCCTACACTGTGTAAGTGCCTGTACATTTACTCATAGCTCAGCAATGCTTAGCTTAGTGGAAAACCATGCAAACCCACTTAAAGCAACTCAGAACTGCCTTAAACACACTGTATCCAACAGCCCTTGTTCTGCCCAGCAACAAAATGAACAGGCCATGCAGGTCTTGAACCCAGGACCCTGTACACTGAAGTCACAACACTTAACCACTATGCCATGACCACTGTGAAGACAGTTGTTGTTTTACCAATATAGCTGTCACTACACATATTAAGTAGTATTGAACAATTGCCTTTAGTTCGTAAATTGTGTAGTCCTTGTTATTAATATGACTGTTGCATCACATATGTTGTTTTATCATAATGTGCACATAGCAGATACATATGATGTGATACATCTGGGAGGGTATACACAACTGGGAGGTTTACTCATGACATAAATATGGTTGTATACATATAACAGGTCTATATATGTCTACATGTACATACACATGTATACTCATACATATGTCTGTATAGTATACACATCTGTATAGTGCTACATATATATGGCCATGTGTATATCTTTTTGTATGTATATATATATATATATATATATATATATGTATGTATATATAGATATATGTATATATAGATATACGTATATGTAGATATACGTATATGTATATATAGATATATGTCTATATAGCTATATATGTATGCACATCCTATGTGTACAGATATGCCTAGCTATGTTGGTATATATGTAGATACCTATAACTATATGTGCATACATATCTATTTTGATATACCTACTACTGTCAATATATATGTAGATATGCATACATATATGTGCATATGTATCTCTATCTATATATGTGTAGACATATATTGCTCTGTATATGTATATATCTGGGTGTTTATATGTATATATATATATATATATATATATATATATATATATATATATGTGTACGTATACATATCTATTTATATGTGTTGATATATATATGTGTATATATCTATATAGATATCTGGATAATTATATATACATATATTTTCACCATATGTCCTGAACATGGAGTGTAGCCCTACCTCAGCCCCTATAGCCCCAACTTCGTAGTACAAGGGGATGTCAGGTGTGTATAGCAGGTATATTTGTAGACTATTACTACTGAAATAGGGATTGTCTTCACAGACATGATGTGTGCGGGAGGTCACATCTGTTTTTAACATGTGTGCCATTGGCTACTGACAGACATCCTAAGGACACCATAGTACAGTACCGCTGCTAGCATGTAATGCTCCTGTGGACTACAGCAGAGATATTGGCCAATATATGTGGACATTCTGACACACTCTGGCCAGTCCAGAGGTATACCACAGAACCCCTTAGTGCAAGACATGTGGACCAAGCCTGATAATGTGGATGTTAACAACCATGTTGATGGGTATAACATGTAATGACTGATATACATTTGCCCCCATAGATTATGCATTCACACACCCCTGTCTGTCCTGACACATAATAACCGCTGGTACAGAGGTGCCATGGCCACATACTACCCACTAGATATTGACATACATCTGTACAGCATCCCACTGCTCTGTATGACATACATGACTGTTAAGGGAGGCCCGGCAGCAGTATATCTGGCAAGTATCTGGACATGGCATCTCACTGGGTAAGTACACTAAGCTGCTAGGCATGTAAAAAAGCACTGTGCAGGCTACAGGCAGAGTGGCTCAACACTGGCCTACATTTCCTATGGGAGAATGCACATGTACCTGCATATATAGCAGGCTCTACAGGCATGTCACATCACAGGGTACGATACATCAGTGTGAAAGTGCATAACCACAACCAATGTGAACACCGCCACAGCCACGTATGGTAAGCTAGCATAATATTACAGTATATGGACTATTTGTTCAACACCATCCTCATATGTGCCACTCACACACTAACCCTACATATACTGGGCCGCTACACAGTGTGGTCCGATGCATGTCTGTGGTATGGGACATGTGTGTGTATGGCCCTACAAACATGTAAGCAGATAGGGTAACATACAGTGAAGCAGCATGTAACAATAATAATAATAAAACGGGACCAAGAACAATGACATCTACCACAGTCTGTACACAGGCCAAAGTACATATTAGCAATACACACACTGTCGACATTCACCTTAAGTACACATACCTCAGTACTGTACACACAACCACAGAATGTCCAGGTTATGTCATCAAATATAACCCCTACTATACATAACATGTGTAGCAGTCTGATAGCTCACTGGCTTGTTATCAGATATGATGTCACTAATTATGGTGTACAGCACATGCACCTCTTACTGCATGACATATGTACAAAGGTAGACAGAGTTGTGGCTGGAGGTACATACACAGGGCCAATATTGAAATGTTGCTGTGATATCCTCATACATTTACTGTTGTAATAGGGTTTGTTGCAACAAATGTCCTATGAGGGATATGAAGTCAGTAACTCTCACTGCGTTCACCATCTGCAGACTGCAATCCTCACACTACCTTCTGCAGTTCACAGATAGGTGCTCTGTGGGTATCACATTAAACAAAAGGCACCACGCACTGCCCAGCCTGTAGATGACCCTACAGATGGGGTCTCCTCATAAACATAAAATTGACATGGCAGGTATTAAAACATGTAGGACAGCCATATCTACACACACCCTGTTAAACCAACATCACTCCAAATGCAGTATAGTAGCACTTACAGTCTGTAGTCAGGTCAGGCACATCCCCCTCCTGTGTGTTACCCTGTTTCTACAGTGTATGTTGTTAGAGGTAAATCCCCAATCCATCTGAGATGCTGTTTGCCAAACAACAGAATGAGTTCCTGCCCACAGTGAATGAAAAGGCCCAACATCAACATGATGTTCCTAGATATTGGAGTGTGTTTCCATGCAATTGGCAATGGGAATGTTACCACAGCTGTTCCACATGCAGTCAGCTAGAGGAGGGCTGCAATTTGTGCAGAAGCCAGGAGCTGATCATGAGCATCACTTAAAATACACATGCTGCTGCCTAAGCAAAGCAGGTGTAGGTCTCCACATCCACCAGAGTAGCAGTGAGAGAGACAGATGCAAAGAAAAGTCAGGGAGGGGTGCAAAAGTAAAACTTAAGCATGTTTGTGTCACACACCTACCAGCACAGGGTATCAATCCCCTGACGACTATGTAGTGCTATCACATTTCTATGCAATTATTGGATGTGCCCCATTGGTTACATGTTGAGGAGCCCTCAAAACATATATTTGATGGTGAGTGGCATCTACAACAGGGATATGGTAGCAATACAGTAGGTGTAGTACACGTGCCTGTCCACATGAACAGGTGTCAGTATCAACACAGCCACACTCTCACAGGGACGCACACAGACTGACACACTTGGCAGGGCCAGGAATACAACTCATCATTAGTGAGATTGCCACAACACATTACTGTGCAGGTATCACATGCACCACAGGAGTCATACAGAGGTTATATGGGCAAAGGGTATGTGGAGGTGTCTGACATCGGTCAGTATGCCAATGGGGGTTGTAGTGAGTGTGAATATGTTCATATGCATCATACAACACAGACTCACACACACACACACACACACACACACACACACACACACACACACACACACACACACACACACACACACACACACACACACACACTGCCAGTACTAACATGCATGGGTGCATTGCTTCATGGGTGTGTAGTGGTCGACTGTGCCAGACAGCTATATAAGGTTAGGTGATGGGTATACCTTGGCATCAGGCCACATGACAATGGTCTGCATTGTGGCTCAGAGGTATAGTTTCTGGATTTCCCACACAGAGGTTTCCCTCTCACCAGCCTCAGTAAGAAGCTGAGATCCCTCATAAAATCCTCAAAAGCTAGTTACGAAAATAAAATTGCCAAAGATTCCAAAGACAACCACAAGGCATTCTATAGTTATGTCAAGAATCTAAATGGCAATGCTCAGATCAGCTCTGAGTTACAACAGAATGGCATTAAATTTACTGATCCCAAGGATATTGCCAATATCCTGGCAGATTGATTTAGTGCCAACTTCACCCCCCTCTCACCCCCTAAAGGGCCCATCTCAATACCAAAAGATTGCCAAATTCTGATAATCACAGCCACACAGGTAGAAACCGCACTCTCCAAAGCTAGGAATACAGCATCCATGGGACCAGATGACATCCCAGGCTGTGTACTACATGAACTACAAAATGAACTGGCACCTCACCTAAGTATCATGTTTAATCATAGCCTCACCTCAGGGTTCGTGCCCACTGAGTGGTGCACAGCTACAGTTATCCCGCTCCACAAGGGAGGATCCACCTTGGATCCCAGGAACTACTGTCCCATCAGTCTGACAAGCCTGATTTGCAAGGGCATGTAACGCATTATCATGGAACTTATAAACAAAGACATTGGCAACCTTCAAGCACTAGACCCCACCCAGTTTGGGTTTGTGACGGGCCGATCTTGTCTCCTGAATCTGATTGACATCTTCGAATCAGTCTCCAGAGCTGTGGGCGAGGATAAGACAGTCCACACAGCCTATCTGTACCTTGCCAAGGCCTTTGACACCATCCCCCACTCTGGAATCATAGATAAACTTACTAAGCTGGGCATAAATCCCTACATCACTCGATGGGTTGCTAACTGGCTTACTGACAGAACCCAGACAGTAAAAGTAGCCGACTCCAAATCCAGCTTCAGACAAGTGACAAGTGGACTACCTCAGGGTTCAGTCCTGGGACCACTCTTGTTTGACTTCTACTTCTCTGAAGTACAGGCCAACACTAAGGGACTCTGGCTAACAAAGTTTGCAGATGACTGCAAACTGGGAGCCATTATTGAATCCCCAAATTGTGTGGATATTCTACAAAAGGGCCTTAAAGAAACAGATGCCTGGTGCCAGAGCCATGGGCTCAAGCTTAATGCCAAGAAATGTATAGTTATCCCCTTTGGAAAAAAACATGTACCCATGAATTACCACATAGGTGGCAGGACACTAAACATCGAAAGTGTGATGAGAGACTTAGAGACACAGGTGGACAGTGGTCTCACTTTCGATAACCACATTGCCACAACAGTCAGGAATTCCTTCTATATGGCACACCTCATCACTAAGGGCTTTTCATCCAGAAAAAAGGAGGTCATTGTCCCACTGTACTCATCCCTCATTAGACCCATTATAGAGTATAATGCCCTGTTTGGTATGTACCTCAAAAGACATCTGCAACAGCTTGAAAGGCCACAGAAATACCTCACTAAAAGAATCACAGGCCTAAAGCAGATGCCATGTACTGACCATCTAAAAAAAACTCCAGCTATACACTGTGGCATATCGTCTACTCAGAGGCGATCTCTGCTTAACATACAAGGCCATGTCAAACCTTGAGCTGTTGGACATGCTCCACTTAAAGAAACACAAATCCCTCAGAGCCACACGCACCAAGGATCTAAACCTTGTCATCACAATGAACAAAACATGCTGGAGGGATAGGTTCCTGACCCAGAGACTCCCCATACTCTGGAATAGACTGCCCATATATATCAAGCAGAATGCCTCTTTGGCCCTCTTCAAAAGGAACCTTGATGATTGGATGGGAGATAGGAAATTCACCCCGGGGATCATGTCAGTTGCCCTGCTAGACAGGGGCCTGGAGAAGTAAATATTGTGGGAAGAAATATCCAGGGAATTGTTATGGCTAGGCTTGCATAGGCCCTAGGGCCAATAGCCTAGTACCAACCTATGAACTTTTGAACAGGGGGGTATTGTTTTCACCATCCAGTCACCTGGGTGACTATTGCATGTGGCCAGTGCTGTGCATTGCTTGCCATGTATGTGTTCCATAGTCCATGACATGGACAGTGTCTGGGATGTACACACCTTCCACATGCATGTACAGTGACATGTGGAACTGTACCTGGGGTGTCTGGCCCATGTTGTGTACACAGATTGTTATCATCAGATGTGCCAGTCCTGGCCTCATGTGGTGGGAACTGCTAATGGACAGCAGGTTTACCCTGCACCTACATTGATAGCATGATACCGACATTCCCTGGTGTCACTGGAATCTGTTCACACAGGGCATGTTTTTCAGGCATGGTATGTCGTTTGTGGGTCACATTTAATGGCACCACAGGTATTGCAGGTGTCCAGTGGGAAACATGGGGAAGGTGCACTGTTGGCATGTACGTGTCTATTGGACAGATGGAGAGGGTGCCATGCCCTCTGTAACCCACTGCAAGCACACCATGGTTACTATCAGTGGGCAATATGCAGGGTACTACCAATATAGCGGCTGTTGCCTAGGCAGGTGTGTGTGTGTGTATGAGACATGGGTTGAGTGTTCACTGGGTAATACTAGGGTTGCTAACTTTGTTTGCCTGGCCTTGATGTCACCTGTAGGGGTATGGATTTGCACCCCAGCCTCTTGGCTATTTCACATCTGTTATCCCTGTATGGTGGACATTGTGATATATACTAGGGCCACCCTATAAGAAATTTGCAAAACCCGCTCAACATTTGTCCAGTTGCTACACACTCAAACCCACCTCCACACAGGATATGAATTACAAGCACTGATACGCACACCCAGACACACCTGTCATGTCTGGGATTAGAACTCCTACCTAACTTGTTTATTACACTACAGCACTAAGCAGTTATAGGACACGCCATGGGGATTACTGGAGTACTTTTTCCCCAAAGGTGTATTTCACAATGAATGACAGCAGGATTGCCAAAGTAGGGCATTTGAATTGTAGTGAGGGTGGCTAGCCTAAAATGCATTGCTCCCTACACAGACATAGAAATACACACAAAACATCCACAACTACCATGTGTGGGAATAGAACCCCTACCAGAGTTCTATATCACACTACAAAGTGAAGCTGTTATAGGATGCACCATGGGAATTACTGGATTACTCCTTTCCCAAAGGTGTATTTCACAGTGAATGACATCATCAGGATTGCCAATGTCGGGCATTTGAATTGTAGTGAGTGTTGCTAGCCTAAAATGAATTGCTCCCTACACAGACATAGAAACACACACAAAGCATCCACAATTGCCATGTGAGGGAATAGAACCCCTACCAGAGTTCTATATCACACTACAGCATGAAGCTGTTATAGAATGCACCACAGGGATTACTGGAGTACTCCTTCACCAAAGGTGTATTTCACAGTGAATGACATCATCAGGATTGCCAATGTGGGGAATTTGAATTGTAGTAAGTGTGACTAGCCTAAAAAGCATTGCTCTCTACACAGACAGACAGACACACACACACACACACACACACATGCACACACACACACACACACACACACACACACACACACACACACACACACACACACACACACACACACACACACACACACACTGGCCATGTCTGGGATTAGAATTCCTACCTAACTAGTTTATCATACTACAGCAGTAAACAGTTGTAGGACGTGCCACAGAAATTAGTGGGCTACAACTTTCCGAAAGGTGTATTTCACAGTGTATGACATCAGCAGCCTTGCCAAAGTAGGGAATTTGAATTGTAGTAAGTGTGACTAGCCTAAAAAAGTATTGCTCTCTACACAGACAGACACACACACACACACACACACACACACACACACACACACACACACACACACACACACACACACACACACACACACACTGGCCATGTCTGGGATTAGAATTCCTACCTAACCACTTTACCATACTACAGAAGTAAACAGTTGTAGGACATGCCACAGAAATTAGTGGGCTACAACTTTCCGAAAGGTGTATTTCACAGTGTATAACATCAGCAGCTTTGCCAAAGTAGAGCATTTGAATAGTAGTGAGTGTGACTAGCCTAAAAAGCATTGCTCTCTGCACAGACACACACACAGTTGCCATTTCTGGGATTAGAACAACTAACTAGTTTATCACACTACAGCAGTACACAGTTATAGGAGACGCCACAGAGATTACTGGCCTACACCTTTCACAATGGTTGATGAAAAAACTGCCAGGAACCACCACGGTAAAAGAAAAGATGATTTTATTTTAAGATAAGGTAAAACAAGCGCTTTCACGCATTGATATGCGCTTCATCAGGTTATGGTTTACACATAAAAAGAATCCCTTTATATAGCAAAGTTCACTACAATTAAGAAGAACAATTCATCAATTACTCAATTACCCAAGCAAGCGATTGAAACAGAGTTACTAAGCGAAAACGCCTATTTTCTGTGCTGGCTCAGGAAGCAAGTTAAACATTGAGTCTCAAATATAAAGGAACATTTTCACATTTTTAAAAAAATAATTCCAAATTCACAATAATAAAACCTAAATAGTTCATGATGCCATTAGTAATTACTTTTTGCAGTAGTTCATAGTCATATAATAAAATATGTACCAGTATAAATTATATAAAACCGCATGGAATAGCTGATATATTCTATCATCTCAAATGCGATGCAGCCTGCATTTGCAGCCAGAAGAGGATGCACCTACATCCTCTGAAACAAACAGCATAATGCATACACTGTTCTAAATAAAATCATCAGGGCACAATGCAAGATCAAAATCAGGCAGGAAGAAACAGCTACTACTATCGCTGCTCCTCGCGCATTCAATGAAGTCTGTCAAAAGACAAACAACAGCAAAACATCAGCATAAATGCTATCATTCAAAGACTATACCAACTGCATCCCTAGTCACCTGTGCATACATCGCATATCATGAGAAGTCATCAACAAGAACAATACATTTGTGTAATGACAACTAGATGACAACCCAGGAAATATTCTGACTAGCGTCAACACATATATATATCACCACTGGATAATGACAAAACAGAAAAGCTGTTGCTTAAAATAACATTCCAGGTACTTAGAAAATATAAAAATAGTTGTGCCCGTGCTAGACAAATAGCGTAGTATGTCAAAAGCAAAATGGTACTCCGCTATTTTCATTACATGAATCTCATGCTATGTGAATATTGTGCACGATGAGAGAAAAGGCCATTTTCATAGGAACATTAATCATGTTCCAATATAAAATTGAATGGTATATAATAATACGTAAAAAGGAAAGAGGAAGACCATATGCCATCCAAATAAATGGAAATCTTACTCGTAGCAATGTAAAACTCCATACTTGTTTCCAAGTTTGCAGCTTAGTCACCTCAAATCATCCGTGCTCTAGTTTAGTTATTCAAGTGCATATTGAGGGTAAAAGAATCAGCCGTATAACGGCCTCACAAAACTAAAATAAGGTAATGATCCATCTAAACCTAGATGTTACTTCTATCTCAGTAATACATATGCTTATAAAAAAAAAATATATATTAACTGTAGTAACAGAAATGGTATCAAATAAAATAAAATATGCATCCTTTAATATATTATTAAATCCAACCATATTGACATTCATTAAGGCATGAACATAAATTCATCCCTGATATAAAGTTAAGCATTTCTTATCTGATGCCTATTATGGCTGAATGTAAAACTTTCATGGTGTCTTGGTTTAACAGAAAGCTCAACTTCCTATGAACACATAACGGGGTTGAATAATCAACTTCCCGATGTAGATCAAATGTCTTCCTCAAATGTTATTGTGACCAGTATAAATAATGTATGGTGAGAATCACCAATTAGTCTATGTAAATATGAGATGATATTTCATTAATATTAGAATATGTTCATACAACAATTCAGCTGCATGGCATGTTATATTAGGGCATACTATTACTAATTGTAAGCAACCAAACATGAACTTTACCACAACCAGGGTTTAAAGTCCATGATTCCAATAAGAAACATAGCATTAAAACATAAAAACTTGGGTGAAAGCTAAATATTATGTGAACACAAAATAGCCAATAGGCCATTTGCATATGAATATATGAAAGGAAATTTATGGGCTACACCTAAGGCTATAGTGCTAGTTTAACTCCAATTCATTTATATTAAAGTCTTATATAAAATTTTTTCAAAAATTTCAGATAACATATATATATGGAGCAAATCAAGAAGCATGTGTCATAATGTTTATATGACCGGGGGACAGTCATAGAACTACGCTACACACTGAGATGCTCCTGTATGTACAAATGTACTGCACATGGAAAAATTGATGTAACTATTATAGGGTCATTAAAATATAGTGAGATATCAGAGTGACCCTAACAAAGCAGGGCGTATATTAATGGTGGTGTTGAGCCCTGGTGGTATATGCGCTTTGAGTCTTAAAATCCATTTGAGCTCGAACATTTCAACAGTACCTATGTGGTCTCCCTCTCTCCTATTTTGATTAATAACCTGCAATATCTGAAAGGTAAACCTATGTCCAGGCCTCTCATTGCAGTGTATGGCTAAAGCACTATTTGAATTGCCCTTTCTAATATTGTAAACATGATTGTAAATTCGATCTCTAAACCTTCTAGAGGTCATTCCTACATAGTAGCTGTCGCATTGATCACATTTTGCATAGTAAACAACATTTTGAGTATTACAAGTTGCATAGAAAGTTGGTCTAAAATCTATACTGGTGCCTGGGACCTTGAGGACCTGTTCCTTATTGATGTACACACATATAGAGCACCTACCACATGCATACGTGCCCATTTTTATCTGGGTTCGAATATCAGTTTGTTTCACGTCATATTTGTCCTTGCATAAAAGCCTCTTTAAATTCATACAATTGCTAAATCTAAAACTAGGTTTGCTGCCCAAGAATGTATATAGATATGGTTCAGATAGTAGAATTTTCCAATTCCCTGTTATAATTTTAGTAAGATGTCGAACATCACTGGTATATTTAATATCATATTTAATTTTATCATTTCTCTCATGGTCATATCCTACTTTCCTTCTTGAATAACCAGTGATGTTATTACTTATAACAGAATCTATTGTTTCATTAATCAAATTCATAGGATATCCTCTGTTCATAAAGAAATTCTTCTGTTGCTCAATTAAGCACAGAGCATCTTTTCTATCTGAACATATTCTTAATATTCTACTAACCTGTCCTTTGATGATATTTCGGAAAATGTGTCGCGGGTGCATACTGTCATAGTGAAGTATACTGTTTCTCCAACAGGGCTTGCGATACAAAGTGGTAGCAAGGCAATCTCCGTCATCCTTTGTTATAGAAATATCTAAGAAGTTGGCCTTTACTGAAGAATATTCATAGGTAAAGGTGAGAAAAGATGTTGTACTATTCATATATCTTACAAATTCTTCAAGTTCTTCTACACTACCATTCCACAATATAATAACGTCATCTACAAAACGCCTGTAGATGACTACTTTATCAAATATGGGGTCACTAAAGACATTCTCCTTTTCCCATCTATATACAACCAGGTTGGCATAGGGAGTGCCCATGGCTACTCCCCATGTTTGTGCATATGCCATGTCATTGAATAGGAAAACATTGTTGTTGAGAACCAAGTCTAGAAGACAGCAGATATTCATAATCTCAGTGCTGTCTATAGTTCCCTGCTCAATTAGATGGAACCTAATAGCATCTAACCCATAATCATTGGGGATGCTAGTGAAAAGGCTCTTTATGTCCATTGTAACAAGTAATGTGTTAGTATTCAGTTTGTCTATTACCTGTTTATGCTTTAAATCTTCTAATAAATCATAAGAATTTTTAAGAATGGTTGAGATTTCTTTAGTCATTGGGCCCAGCTTAGACTGTATATATAGAGATGCATTCTCGGTGACCCAGTGGTCACCCGATACTATGGGCGTAGTGGTGGGGATACTCTTGTGTAATTTCGTAAGCCTTTATGACCGGTATGAGAGGTGATTCTACCCTCAAAAAATCATATAGCATCTTGTCTATTGACCTTGTCATAAGCATGTCATATAAGGTATCATGTACATAATTAATTATAGATTTTACCTTAGATCTATCAATGGCTTTATAAGCTTTATCATCTCTGAGCATCGAATTCATCAATTGGTCATAAAAACTCTTATCAAGGGCCACAATTCCCCCTCCCTTATCAGCTGGTTTGAATATCATATCCTTGTCAGTGGCCAAGACATCTAAGGATTGTTTCTGTGTGCGATTTAAATTTATATAAACATTGCTATGTTTATCACATTCATAATAATTATAAAAATCCCGCTCACATGTCCGTATGAAGCACTCTATAGTAGGTGTTAGCGGGGGTGTGAATGTACTTCTCCTTTTATATGCTGTTGTATTATACAGAGAAATACAACTATCAGATGAATTATCTTTAAAAAATATTTTCAGAGATAACTTCCTTGCAAATAGCCGCAAGCCTACAAGAGTGTATGTACACAATGGTGTATTTCAAAGTGGATGACCTCAGCAGGCTTGTCATAGTAGGGCTCTGGGGAGGGCAGTGTGTATGCTTGGGCCATAACCCATTAATCTAGAGGTTGACACTCCACATGCAGGCACACGCAAGGTTATATTCCACAAGTACGTGTATACAGCTGCTAAATGACTACTTCCTTGTACAGTCATGTTGCACAGCTAGCACTTGAACCATATAGTCCTTAATGCTGACAGATACCAGTGGCTAAGGTCTACAGTGAGTGACATCTGAACCTCATGTGGTTGTAGCCATTTGGCTGTGTGCTGGGTGAGCTAGGCCTCATAATGGATGGCCCCTTGTGACAGTCACTATCTTCCACACATCTATGTACATCTACATTTGGTTTATTATAGTGTGTTGTCCTTGGCTATATGCCTGTATTCCTATCCAGTGTGTGTGCAAAGCATAATAGGTGCATACTGAGGAGTGTCTGCACTAACATCTGCAACTGCCAGGTATGTCTGGTCCACTGTTGTTTGCAGACATGACCTTCATTTTTTTAAGTGTGTGAGCATACTCACTATGACCTTTCAGTATTTTGTTGATGGACATTGCTTTCATTTCTCTGTGTGAGCATGCCCAGTATGCCCTTCTGTATTGCATGTGTGGCTCGATTCCAGGTAGTGTGTACTGCAGTGCAGACCTTTGTGTTGTACACCTACAGGTAGCATATTGTTTCCGCAGGGTCTCCATTAATCATTTGGCAATATGTGTACAAACTGTGCAGGGGATAGTGTGTACTGTAGGTGATTGTATCTGTGCTGCTTCAGCTGCATGGTACTGCTGTTAGCAAAGATATTTTGATGTGTACTGTTATACACAGTGATGTTTTCTGTCCTCATGTACTGTCAGGTGGACATTCTTGCTCACAGTGATGACTTGGGGGACAAGGGTGATTGCAGCTGTATCCGGTATTGTGAGCAGAAACCTACGTATTCATGGTAAGTTACGCCATTCTGGAGGGGGAAGTTGCAGACACTTGGTGCTGGGTTTGTGTATCCAGTTCAGCACCTTGGTACAATGTTGGCAGAGGATCCCATACTTGTCCTCTCATGAACATGACAGCACGGCCCTATCTTGCTGTGGCAATGCCTCACAGCTGTATAGATTTGCACAGGTTTGCCAGAGGCAGGGGCTATGGGTCAAGACATTTACCCTATTGGGGTGTACGGGCAGGTGTGTAGCCAACCATTTATGTGTTTGCAGCCAGGGATGGTGTGTGCACACAGCTTGGTGTCAGACCCTGCACATTCCATGTTGCCCATGCTCCTACACCCCCCCCTCTGTTATTCTAACCTCTTTCATACATTATGCATACATTTTCTGATACTTTCCCTAAAGGTATCACCCCATCACAGGTGTGTGTGTTAGTGTTGGTCCACAGTTCATGCAGTGGGATATGGTGGACATGTTACTTTGGTTTGTCCACATGACCTTGCATATGGCTTATGTGTGTTATGTTGTTATCTGGGTGTCCATGACATAACATGCATTGGAAGTACGTGTGAGACACAGGTCTTTGGCAGACACCTGTGGGGCATTAGGTGTTGCTGCAGGCCAGATGTGGCAGGCTGTTGCATTCTGTCAGTCCTACAGTCCCAGACCACTATACAGTATATTCCCCTGGGGTGATAGGATAGGGGTGATAGGTGTTCATGCCCATACCTTCTATCAGTCTTGATCAGGTGATGTGGATGCATCTACAGCTAGGGACACACCTGCATGGGACACCTGCACTGCATGCTGCAGTCTTTTGCTATTGCCATATACAGGTGGGGTCTTACTGTACCCATTCCCCACAGCAGGGATATTATCAGAGAGGTGCCTATGGGTGGTGTTTATGTGCCTGGGTGCATGTGTGCTATGGACACTACTTGCATCTGACACACAGATATGCATGGGGCATTCCAGATATGCTGGCATGTGCAGGTACATCAGCTGATTCCCAATACATCCGTCCTACCTCCTTTGTGATCTGCAGGTGTTCAGGCAGACATCACTGGTGTCCCCTACTACAGGTCAAGTTACTGTGATGCATACCTATATGTACAAATCCAAGGGAGTCTCCATTTCACAGTGACGCAATATATACTGTATGTCTGGGGTACTTTCCCCTGTTTACTGCTTGTATATCTAGCCCAAAAACCATGCCCTGTCAGTCGTTCAGATGGTGACACATATTACCACAATACATTTACAATGGCTTACTGCTAGCATGTGTTATACTGGTGGGGATTGTCTTTGGTACTGCAGTTGTGAGGGCTTATCCCTGTCATCAGCAGTAGTGGGCAATGGCCACCAGGGCTTACCTCAACATGCATACATACTGACCACTCTCACACATTATGAAACATACACCATCCTAACATGCACAGACATGCATATTATGCAAATGCTACAACCTATCCTGCTACCTTGGCCACCTCTGGGCATCTGTGCTCCACTCGTATTATACCTACTCATACATGTTACTACATTTCTACACAGGACTGGGGGGGCACACCTGATTGTCACTACATTTCTACACTGGATTAGGGGGCACACTGACTGTTACTGCATTTCTACTCAACCCAACACAACACAACCCAAATGACAAATAGCCCGCAGACTCAGTGTGCCACTCAACCACAGCCAATAATGCAAAACAATGTACCCAACCCACTAGCCATAGGTGATTCTATAGTCAGGCGCACTGATGTCCCACTCACCAGGCTAAACAAGGAGAAGGTTACTGTCAGCTGCATGTCAGGTGCCAGGATCCACCATATAACCCATGCACTCAGGTCACTCCACAACAAGTACAAATATGACTCTGTCATTGTCCATGTTGATGCTAACGACCTGATATGTACCTCCTGGACTACATGAAAAGAGACAAGGAAGAGCTCTCCGAACCTGTAGCCCAGGCAGGTATGACCCTAGCCCTGAGTAGCATTCTGCCATCACCCAGAATAATACCGCAGTACAAGGACAAAATGATTGACTTCAACAATTGGCTAAGCTTCTGGTGTCATTCTAAAGGGATCCAGTATCCGTCTGCCTGGGATGACATGGTCGACAGACCATGATGCTTTGCCAGAGGTGGCCTGCACCTGCCACCCCTGGGATTCCGGATACTGGCTAAGGTTCTTGCTGTCCCTATAGTGCCTTTTTTTAGGCAAGGTTCAAATGACAAATTCACCATTGTAACAGGAACAGGCAAGCAAAAACTGAGGGTGATGCTACTCAATCCTAGCAGTCTAAATCTCAAAATGTACTCACTCGAGGCACTCCTTAAAATGGAGAACATCGATATATGTGCAGTGACTGAGACCTGGTTCAAGGCTCTAGAGAGTACCCTTGCACTACCAGGCTATAACTCATACCACACTTTTTGGCCATGTAACCTGGACCAGAACACCAAAGGCAGAGGTGTGTCCATATTCATTAAGGATATCCACACCTCCAGGCTAGTTATTCAGCATAATGCAGCTGAGGTTATCCAAGTGCAACTAACTCTGGGCAAAACTGCAATGCAAATTGTAGCTTGCTACAGATCCCCCACCATGCCCCAGGATTCCCACTCCTCTTTTATTGATGTGCTGGAAAATATTAGGGTTCAATCAAACACCCTAATAATGGGTGATTTCAACTACCCACCATTAACTGGGAAAACTACTCATATCAACTCCTTCACTAAATGCTTTCTTGAATTCATAAACCCCAATGCCCTGGATCAACTTATCCACACCCCCACCAGGGGCAACAATATCCTAGATCTAGTCATTATCAACATGAGTGACCGGTGTTCCACACATGAAGTCAACTCCTCATTGGTCCGATCGACCATAAGCTAATTATCCTAGATATCCACATCCTGTCCCCACCCCCCATTAAGGAAACCACATTAAAAAAATTCTCCAAAGTCAACTTCATGCTTCTTAAGACAGAAGTGGTGAACTTCATGATACCCATGCAGATGGACAATACAGTTACAACTACTGAATCCTACACAATTGCACTTTATAAGCACTAACACGAGTGCATGGATCGTGCTATCCCAAACAGAACCAAAATGCTATCCTCCAAAAAAGGAAGCCAATCTGGTGGTCCCCTGCCATAAACAAACTGGACAAGAGAAGGAAGAAACTGTTGCAAAAGAGAGTAAAATCCCATGAGTGGAGGAGCTCCCTGGTCAGCCTCAGTAAGAAGCTGCGATCCCTGATAAAATCCTCCAAAGCTAGTTACGAAAACAAAATCACCACTGATTCTAAAGACAACCACAAAGCATTCTATAGCTATGTCAAGAATCTCAATGGCAACACTCAGATCTGCCCTGAGTTACAGCACAATGGCACTAAATATACAGACCCAATTGATATTTTTAGTAAAAATGTCCAAAAACTAATAGGCACAAGACAAGACGAGCATACACTGCAAAGTCCAACAAGGTTTAATAGCTGAGTAAAACAAGCTTACAGCAATCAGTAGTGCGGTGCACACTCCAGTAACTGCCAAGCAATAACAAGTTAAAAATGATCTGGCTGCACATAATCAAAGTCACAAAGTGAGGTGCACACTCCGGTAACTGCCAAGCAATAAAAAGTTATAAACGATCTAGCTGCACAGAATCCAAGTCACAAAGTTGTGACTTGGATTCTGTGCAGCCAGATCGATTTTAACTTTTTATTGCTTGGCAGTTAGTGGAGTGTGCACCAGACTACTGATTGCTGTAAGCTTGTTTTAGTCAGCTATTAAACCTTGTTGGACTTTGCAGTGTATGCTCGTCTTGTCTTGATCCAACTGATATTGCCAATCCTGGCAGATAGGTTCAGTGCTAACTTTACCCCCCCTCTCACCCCCTAAAGAGCCCATCTCTATACCAGAAGAATGCAAAGCTCCTGTAATCTCAGCTGTACAGGTAAAAAACACACTCTCCAAAGCCATGAACACAGCATCCATGGGACCAGACAACATCACAGGCTGCATTCTACATGAACTACAGAACAAAATGGCACCCCACCTAAGTACCATGTTCAGTCATAGCCTCACCCCAGGCTTTGTGCTCGCTGAATGGTGCACAGTGATGCTTATCCCACTCCACAAGGGGGGAGCCACCACAGACCCCAGGAACTACCGCCCCATTAGCCTGACAAGTCTGGTCTGGAACGTATCATCATGGAACTTATAAACAAAGACATTGGTAATCTCCAAACTCTAGAACTCACCCAGTTCGGGTTTGTAAAAGGCAGATCATGTCTCCTAAACCTGATAGACATCTTTGAAGCAGTCACCAAAGCCGTAGACGAGGGTAAGGTGGTTCACACAGCCTATCTAGATCTTGCCAAAGCTTTCAACAGCATCCCCCACTCTGGAATTATAGATAATCTCACTAAACTAGGTATACATCCCTATGTCACAAGATGGGTTGCCAACTGGCTCACTGACAGAACCCACACTGTGAAAGTAGCAGACTCCAAATCCAACTTTAGACCAGTGGCAAGTTGAGTACCACAGGGTTCAGTTCTGGATCCTCTCCTGTTTGGTATCTACTTCTCTGAAGTGCAGACAAACACAGAAGGTCTTTGGCTAAAGAAGTTTGCAGATGACTGCAAACTAGTAGCCATAATCGAAACTCCTAATGATGTGGACATCCTACAAAAGGGCCTCACTGAGACAGATGCCTGGTGTCAAAGCCATGGCCTCAAGCTCAATAACAAAAAGTGCATTGTCATCCCCTTTGGTAAAAACTCTGTACCCATGAACTGCAACATAGGCAGTAGTATACTTAACACCGAATGTGTGATAAGAGACCTTGGGACACAGGTGGACAGTAGTCTCTCCTTTAAAAATCACTTTGCCACAGTAGTCAGGAAATCCTTCTACGTGGTACACCTCATCACAAAAGGTTTCTCATCCAGAAAAAAAGATGTCACTGTTCCCCTCTACTCATCACTCATTAGACCCATTATAGAGTACAACTTCTTTTGGTAGGTACCTCACAAGATATCTACAACAACTGGAAAGGCTGCAGAAATACCTCACAAAGAGGATTACCGGCCTTAAACAGATGCCCTATGCAGACCATCTCAAAAAACTCCAGCTTTACTCTGTTGCATATTGTCTACTCAGAGGTGATCTCTGCCTAACATACAAAGCTATGTCAAACCCAGAACTGATGGACATGCTCCACTTAAAGAAGTCCCAATTCTGCTACACGCTCTAGGGACCTAAACCTTGTCACCACAATAAACAGAACATGCCGGAGGGATAAATTCCTGTCCCAGAGACTTCCCATACTCTGGAATAAACTACCTATCTATATCAAACAAAGCTCCTCATTAGTACTCTTCAAGAAAAATCTTGATGACTGGATGGGAAATAGGAAATTCACCCCGGGGATCACTTCTGTGGCTCTGCTCGACAGTGGCACAGGAAAATAATTTTCTTGGGTGGCAAAAGCCATAGTACCTTTTTGGCTGGGCTTGTATAGGCCCTAGGGCTAATAGCCTAGTACCTACCTATGAACCTATGAACCTACATAGGATTTTGGGGGGACACACCTGACTGTTTCTACATTTCTACATCGGATTATGAAGACACACCTGACTGGTTACTACATTTCTATGTTGGATTAGGGTTAGGGGCACACCTGACTATTATCACATTTCTACATAGGGTTGTGCGGGGACACACCTGACTGTTTTTACATTTCTTCACAGGATTGGGGGGGCACACCTGACTGTTACTACATTTCTACACAGGATTGGGGAGGGACACACCTGACTGTTTCTACATTTCTACACATGATTGGGGGGGGCACACCTTATTGTTTCTACATGTCTACATAGGATGGGAGGGCACACCTGTCACTTGCGCACATTTGCTATGACTGCACTGGTATGTCAGGTACTCCATTTCATTCATATTCTAACCTATCATACTGACTAGAGGCATATCAGTGTACTATAGGTCTTAGCTTTGGTTGCTTACATATTCGTGTCTGACTTCCTACCCTTCAGAACTAGCATCCCACTGCCTTACCTGCTGCAGTATGTCTGTGTAGGCCTTGGGGTGGGGGAGGTTACCCATAGGCATCATTCAGAGGCCATAGCACAGGCTCTATTTGGGTTTGTCTACACCTGTCCTACTGGCTGAGACTGTTGTTGGGTATGTGAACCTCCCTGATTGACATGTGTGAGTCATATGGACACACATGTCACCCAGCACATTTCCTGCAATGGATTGTGTCACCCTGTGTAGTACTGGCTACTGTGTTTACACCAGTATGTGTTGCAGATGTCATGGTGCCACTATGGGTGTCTACTATCTGCTGCCATAACATTCAGCCACCCAATTCCGTTGCAAGCTCACATTCATACCATAGATACAGGTAATGACACATTCTACTCCTCTTGGCAATTGGTAGGTTAATTGACTTACCTTGTGGGTGTGCCAGGATTGAGGATGGTGCTGGAGGGCTGCCTATGTCAGATGCACATAGTACACTCCCTATACATGGTTGAGTACAGGTAGTGGCATGTTTGGCATCCCGTTTACTGTATGTGAGAGTCAGACAGAGGTGTCATTCCCTGGGTCCCTACTGTGTCAGTGTATGTGCTATGTGTTGCCTCTTTGCCAAGGCCGGGGCATACTGGGCACACCTCCATCTGCCTACTGGGGCAGGCTCAGGTAGTTACTTCTCTGAGTCACTCTGTGCATGTGCAGGCCTTGGCATTGGTGGGGGGGGGGCAGTGTGGCCCTGCCCGTGCTGTTCCTGCTGCAGCTGTTTCCACAGGATCATATTGTGTAGCATAGCACATACCATAACAATTTGAGTACATGTAGCTGGTGAGTACTGCAAGGCTCCACCGAATGTGTCCAGGCACTGGAACTGTGACTTCAGCATCCCAAACACATGCTGTATTATAAGAATGGTCTGTGTGTGTGTGCCTCCTTATGGCATTCTTGTTCAGGTGTGTGTGCATTTCTGATGGGTGTCATCAGCCACGGCTCCAGTGTGTAACCAGCATCCCCCACTAGGTGACCATAGGGGATGTTGCCATTGGAAAATCTTTGGTACAGCTGCGTCAGATGCCAGATGTGGGAATCGTGATAGCTTCCTGGGCAGCCAGCACACACATTCATTATAATGCCCTGGGCATCGCACATGACCTGACAGTTGATAGAGAGGAGGCCCCTGCAGTTGATGTAGGCCCTACCCTGATCACCAGGTGGTGCTTTGATGCATATATGCGTGCAGTCTATAGCACCCACTATCTCAGGGTATTCTGCTATTTGGTAGAAGAGAAGCATATTGCTGGCCAACACCTCACGGGTGTTGAGGAAATATACATGCTCACTTGCATGTGCTGACATGGCATCCAGGAACTGGTGGAATACTCTGGATGCTGATGCCTGTGTGATCCCCATGATATCCCCAGTTGAGCTTTGGGAGGTACCTGTGGCTAGTATTCCTAGGCCTACACATACCTTTCTAGCCACTGGGATGGGTTCCCCTTGGTCAGTTCGGTGTGTCAGGGGTGGCCGGCACAGCTCAACAATTTGCTGTAGGAGGTCCTTGTCCACCCTATAGCACTCCACTATCTCCAACTCATGTAACCCCTGGTAGGTTACCCTGGGGCTGTGCACTCTTCTCCATCTCCTCACTGTGGGTAGCTCAGCAGCATTCACAACATCATCACCCTCAGCCTCTTGCACATGTTGTTCTATGTTGCCTGCTGCAGCCCCTATCATTTTGTAGTTTTGTTTGTTAAAAGTTCCCCACTTGTATACACTGGTGGTGTAGAGTATGGGAAAAACCAGAGGGGAAGGTGCTTGCATAGTTTATAGTAGTGTTCTGGGCTGGGCTGGTCTGCTGCCTGTGTAATTGGCTGATTCTGATACATTTCACCTGCCAGCTATGCTAGTTCTCCTTGATTAACTTCCTATTACTGTTTTCCCTTCCCATTGCCTTCCTGTTTAAGCCCAGGGGAGTGCTGCACAAACACAGTGCTCAAATGTGCACAGAGCTGCTATTTCTTGGTTTACCTTTTTTCTTTTTCTTTAAAACCCAGTGCGTGGTGTGCACACCTGCTTAGGCAATGTAAAGAGTGCTAGGCAGCCTCAGACCCACCCCCTTGCTTAGCTGTGCTTAGCTAGGAGCTAACCTGAGCCACAGGGCTCCAATCCACTTATAGTATGCCTGACACACATCCCCATGATGTCAGCTAACTCCTAGACTTTCACTAAGCTATTCCTGCTCTTACACTGTTGGAACCTGACTAGCATACTGGGGTAAGCTGGGATTCACTATCATTCCCCTCATTTGCATAGGATTGCCTGCTAATGCATAGTTACATGTCTCACACTGAGCCTCCCCCCTTAGCAACCACTACTCACTGGCCATGTTGTCTCCTGTCTGCCATTGCCTTTAATGGCGGAATAGTGACTTTAGTTAGAATGCTTATTTTAGGTTTATTTTCTTATTTTCCCCCGATCTCATTTGTGCACCGCTAACCTAGGCTTAAACAGCCGAGATCGGCTAAAAAATAAATGAAAGTTGATTTTTGTATTTTTTTACACTGTTTTCAATGCCAATGGACATATACTTGGCCATTGGCATGCTTTCTGACTGATATGCAGCCGTTATTTGGAGCTGTCAAGGCTCCGTTTTGGAATTTGCAGAAATGTACTTGGTTACTAACCGAGTATATTTCTGCAGATTACACTAGTCCTGCACAGCCGGTTTCCAGCTTCCTGGATCGCAAATTCACCTAATTTACATGGATTTCTCCTGCAAATGGGGTAATTTGCATACAGGGGCTGATTCTGTGAAGGACTAGTGCAGGAGTGCATGTGCCTGCCCCTGCAGGCTATTCCTAGATCTCACGGCAGACGTATTGTCTGCTAGAGCTCCTGCACTAATCCTACATGCCGTGCAAGGCTTGCAGAATCTGGGGGATATAGTGGGGAAAAAGGAGGAAAATGTTTTCATGCAGGAAGATAGATCAGGAGAAGGGATTGCCAATAAAAAGTTTTGTGAAGTTCTAGCTAGTGAAAAATCTGATTTTGAGGATCAAGGATTTTTGGACAAAACCCAAGAAAAAATCAATTGGAGAAAGAGAAAAATAAGAAAAAGAAAATTGAAAATTATTTCCCTAAATTAAAAAAAAAAAAGAGAGAAAATCAAAATTTTAGAGTACTTTCAATAAATGTGAACAGTATTATTAGTACTGTAGAAAGACTAGGGATACTGGGATGGTGTGCTAAATATGATGTAGATGCTAATATTGTTAAAGGTTGTATGATTTCTGACCAGTGAAGAAAGACTGCAAACAGAAAATTGTGAGACAGAAATATAATATGGAACTAAAGAAGTGAACGCTGTTCTGGGATGGTTGTGTTGTGTTAAAAAAGTGAAATACTAGATTTAACTTTACTAAGGATGGGAAGGTTAACTGTTGTGGGTGTGAGGTGGAGAGAACATGTTTATATAGTTATAGTATTGTATGCATATATAACTAGCAAGGAAAGACAGAATCCATGTCATCAAATATTAGACTGTGGTGGTTAATGTGAAAAATTATAATTTGTAGGGAACTTTAATTGTGATGTAACAGTCAAGCGTAAAAAGAAAGTAAAAGATGTAAAAAATACAGGAAGTGTAAAATGTGGTAAATCAGCTGAGTGGAACAAAAGTCAATGGACTTATAGAAGGGAGCACTTGGATCTGAAATTGATTATTTTGTATTATTTGAAGGTTTATGGGTAGCAGATAGTAATACAGTTGTGTTTTTTTTCTGAACATTTAGCAATATGAATGGAGGAGATGGAAGGAAGGGAATATATTAAAATACGAAATGAAATAAAAAGAATAAATGAGAAATTATGGGGTGAAATTAGAGAGTGGTAAATATTCCAGTTATGAAGGGATTACATAACCATAAAGGACTTCTGTAAAAATTGGTAGATTGAATTAAAATAGTATTGTAAAAAGTTTTTTTTTTTTTTCCAGTGGCAGGAGGGTGTATGAAAAGAAGAGAAAATGAAGTATGTGGAACATTTATAGAAATGTATTAGAGAATTTATAGAATAATACAAGAAAGTATTATGATATGCAAAAATAAATATATAAAACAAATCTAGAAACAAGGCATTACTGTTTAGGCAGAGATATTATTATTTGCAAGAGAGAATGGAGGAGTATCGCCATCTTTGGGTAAAATAGTAAATGAGGATATTAGTATAATGACAGAAATGAAAAATGTAAAAAGGAGAGGTAAAAATAACACAAGAGCAAATTATGAGTGTTGTAGTACAGCATATGGAAAGTTAGAGAAAATGGAAAGCAAACACATTTCCATAATGATTAAAGAAGAATCTGAAAAATAAATTATTATTAGTGAACTGGATGAGGTACTTCAGAAAGTAAATGTTGATATGATATCAAGCCCAGATGGTATAAGGTATGGAAGGTACAAACAAATTAATGGACTGGCAGAGAGGGTATTCTGTAAAGGTACTGAATGACTGGTTGAAGGAAGGCTTTAGTTTTGAAAAGTTATGTAGCATGTATATGGAAGAAAGATGTGAAGAATGAAATAACAAAATGGAGACCAATCATGCTAAAATTATAATTTTTTATGAGAATAATACAGAGGAGAATGTAAGGAAAATTAAGGGATATTATGGAAGAAAATATATGTGGTATAAAAGTGAAAGGATGTCCAGAACTGTTATCAGGTGTGAGAGAAATTGTGGATGATGTTATAAGTAAAAGGAAGGATGTGAAACTTATGATAGGTGATAGTCGCAAGGCATTTGATAACATATGACATGAAGCTTTGTTGTTTGTTATGAAGTGTGGAATAGATAATAGAATTAAAATGGTGTGTAAGTCAGTACATCACAATAATAGAGTGAGAGTGTTAGCGAATGGGTGGTTGAGTAAAGAAATATGCATGAATTGTGTTATAAGACAAGTTTGTCCCATGAAGTGTAATATTGTCTGCACTAGTGATGAATGTGATAGTGAGTGAAGTAGCTTACAAAATAAAAGGTCCTAGACATGTACTGCAAAAGGAGATGGTGATACCAGTAGCTTTGACATATGCAGACAATATAGTTGCAGTTGTTAAGAGCAAAATATGGATGAGGGAAGTGTTGGTTTGCCTAAATGGATGTTTAAAGAATATGGGAATGATATTGAATAAAGATAAAATTAAGGGTTAGAGTAATGTGGTGAAAACTGGGGATGTGTATTTCTGAATGAATGAAGTGACTTTGCTAAGAATCAAGTTTGGGAAAATGATGTAGTTATGAGGCAATGGGAAGGGTTGATAAAATAAATTACACAAATATGTCATCTGTGGAAGACATATAGATTAGCATTCAGGACAAATGTTTATTTGGTCAATATGGTATTGATGGGAAAATTCTGTAGATATCAACTGTTTATATGATGCCAGTAAAATATGAAAATGAAACTGCAATTGATATTTTCTTTCATATGGGTTCTAGATTATCTGAAGTGAAAAGAGATGAGTTGTATGTGAGTAAAGATGAAGTGGGATTGGGATTACTGAATCCATTCTTTATTCTGCTTCTTTAAATTTATATAGCATATTAAAGTGGACAAAGGAAGAGTGTGCACATTTAATAGTGAGAATGCTTAACTGTAAGAATGAAAAATTCGGGGAGGCGATGATAATAAAAAAAAAATAGGCAAAGGATATCTGAATGAAGAAATTAAAATTTATCAAGAAAAAACATTAACAGAGAAAATAAAAACTGGTGATATAAAGAAAGATGTATAATAATGCAATGAAACAACATTACTATGCAAATCCATAGGAATAATTACCAGAAGAAGTGATTAAAGCTATTAAAGTTATAAAAGTGCGGTGTACCTATATAGTAGATTGTCATGATTGCCCATGGAGACTGGCAATTAATAAGTTACATTTAAAGGGGGCTATGCCTTATAAGAAGAAAGTTTATTTGCTGGGGAGAAACAGGCAGCACAGCATGTTTTTTGAACAATAAAATAATAGTGAAGCTGTAAAAGAATTTGAGTGAAGAAAATGTGAGAATATTAATGACATATATATATATATATATATATATATATATATATATATATATATATATATATATATATATATATATATATATATAGGGTGGGAGGTTGACTTAAGGGGTTGGGAGGCTGGCTTAATGGCTAAGGTGTTTGCCTTCCAAACACAAGGTGCAGGGTTTGAGTCTCACAAGGGATAATGGTCTAGGCTTAAAATGGCTTGCAAGGGCAGTTAGCTTAGTACTAACCTATATATATATATATATATATATATATATATATATATGTAACAATTATGTATGGATATGATAAGAATAAGCAGAAAGAATATGTGAGATGGGTAGATAATTTCTTTTATGTAATTTGTAATGAAAGATTGAATTAAATTTTGTTTAATGGGAATTGAATTTTTGCAGATATATTGTGAAAAATAAGATTATGGATGTGGGAGAAGGAGTCAATTATCAAAAGAATAATAAAGAGGATGTTATAAAAATGATAAATAGTAAGAAAATGAACTGTGTGTATATATGTATGTATATATATATATATATATATATATATATATATATATATATATATATATATCTGTGTGTGTGTGTGTGTGCTTGTAAATATGTACATTTTGTAAATATATAAATACATTTTTTTATGTTGTGTTAAATAAAGGGCCCCTACTCTTTTCTATAGGTGCTGTGAGATCTCTTATATCCAGCTGAGCTATCACCAATTTAATCCAATAGAACCTTTGCTTTAACTTCTGTATCTCCGTGCATGAGGAACAATGGCTGTACAATGGGGACCAACATATAATGTACTAACTCAGTTTGCTATTGCCTTTATGAGTCCAAATATGTTTTGGTACATCAATCTACGTATAACAAACTTGTTCACAGTGTGTTTATGAACAGCACCCACAGTTTCTATTAAAGACATAGCTTTTTGCAATCCTGCATAGAACACAATATACCCAAATCTAACCTTCAACTTAAATTAAACCTAACCTGAACCCTAAACTTAAACCAAATTGCAACCATAAATCTAACACTGGTACAGATGCCAGCTCAAAACCTAAAGGTAATAAGACCTAAAGTTAACAAGCTGTGCTTATCTACACAGATGAAATCAATTAATTGGTCCTGCATTCAGTGTGGCCATTCAACCAAACCAAATTAGACAAAATGGTCTTCATGAAATTTTCTGTGATAATACTGTACATACCGAACTGCCAAGTACCTCATATGATAACTGCCTTTCTATACATTGTATCACACGTTTACCATTCACATCAAATACAGTGCTTGTTTGTAAATGGTAGCTGCTGCAGTGAACCATAAACTGAAATAGCCATAAGCATCTACAGTTATGATTCCACACCTGTTTAACATGAGGCTTTAATCTGATCCTTGCAGTATGCTTCCAATGCTACAATGTCCAATGTTTGCTTCTCTCATAGTGGGATCTCAACTCCTCTTGCATTGTCTGAACATGTAAACTTGAGCGATTCAAGCAGAACAGGATCTGCATTTGTGACTTCATACTTAATGTGACTACTAAATATACTTAATGATGGACAGCTATTTATCATGTTTTATGGAATACTTAATCATTGGTTATGAAGGTGACCATTCCTCATTTCTCATTGCCACACACTGTATTCCTTGGGGAGGTTTCTATAAAAAGGAAAATGTGTTAATAATATCCTGTTTATGAATCATTAATTCTGGTTTACTTTCCCAGAGATAATAACTAAGGCGTATGTCTACTTATGATGTACTAAGAAAATCATTTATCCATCTGTGATCATTTTATATTAAATAAAGATGGGCTTCAGGTTTTGACCTTGTTCTCTTTTACAGGGTCAAACACAATGTAACTAAGGCAAGGAAACTAATTTGCGATTTATAAATTTTAACTTAAACCATTAATGCAGAGAGATTAACTAGTCAAACATTTGGAAGAGACATTTAAATTAACTGCATGTGACATTTAGTTTTATTTAAGGCATTCAGACTATCATCATGGAGTGCTCTTTACATTTTAAGACATGCAGATTATTTTTCTTTCTGGAAACCAGGCAGATAGTGGTATACATAGTGTTCTGTTCTCTCTTTATCTCTCTCACTCTCTCTGTCTAACAAGATAAGGGACCAGTTTTGAAGATTTACTTGAAATATTCCCGTGAGAGAGTAACTAATTTTCTGTATTTTTTTTCACAGTGTCATTGTCTGACTGCAAAGTGTCTATATAGGTTGTAACATTGGAATAGATGTTTGGGATCTTTGCCACGAGTGTGGGTCATAAATTAGATGCTCCCTGGCAGCAGGAGATGAAAGTTTTATTAATTATTTCAGTTTGTTAACCAGAAGACCACTGATCAGAAATTACCAATATGGAGACAAAGTAATACATATATATATATATATATATATATATATATATATATATATATATATATATATATATATATATATATTTATATGGATTCACTTTATTGCCTCAAAATACTGAAATGTCGAAATTCAGTATTTTGAAACTATAAAGTCGAAAATTTAAAACCACGAAAACTCAGAACCGCGAAATTCAAAATCTCGCACACCAGAGATTTTGAATTTTGCACACACACACACACACACACACACACACACACACACACACACACACACACACACACACACACACACACACACACAGACACACATGCACACACACACACACACACACACCTTCCTTCCTCCACACAAACACAAGCTCTCTACTACATAAAAACAGGGAGGCAAGCCCCCCTGCACCCCACACTCCCCCTACTTAAATATTCTCACTCTGAGGTCTCACTACATACAAACACACACAAAACACCACCACACAAGCTACATTCTCCTCACACACACACATCACAGCAACAAAACACACTGACACACACCACAGCCCCTACTCAAAACCCTTAACACACACTTAACCTGAATCCATAACCACAGCGAAACCTCAGAAGCGTGAAATTCAAAACCGCTGGTATTCGAGGTTTTGAATTTCGTACTTCTGAGCTTTTGCTGTTCTCAGGATTCCACTTTATGGGCTCGAAATACTGAATTTCAATATTTCAGTATTTTGAGCTTCTAAAGTGAATCCATACACACACACACACACACACACACACACACACACACACACACACACATATATATATATATATATATATATATATATATATATACACACATACATACATACATACATACACAGTTATAAATATTACAGTTGTAGAGACACTATTGTAAGCTATGCACTGAAAGGTTTGTAAATGAGAGAAATTGTGATGAAAGTATGTAAGTTAGGAAGTGTGTGATGTAATTAGGTAATATGGTTAGAGGTATGGTACTGGTATTTAGCCATTTTCTGTATATGTGCTTTTATTGTGAATTGAATTCTGGGAACAAAGATGCATCTTTAAGATGGGGAATTTATTCCCTGAGTTTAGGGACCAGTACAGAAAAGAGTTTTGTTTTATGGTCTGTCAGTAAGGGTGCTGAGTAGTTTAGATTTCTGAGTTTGTAGGGTTGGGATCCCCTTATTAGCTTTTAGTGATAAGGCCTTTGAAAAATGCAGTTAAGTGAGCAGATGCAATAAGAGACAAACTAGACTGTACAAATAATGTATGTATCTATAATTTATTCAGTATGGTATTCAATATGCAATATATAGTATGCAGCTAATGATATATAATAGAAGCACATTACTCTACATGCAGTTACAAATCATTAAGTTTTAGCCCAGCCAAGGGTAAATGAAGTTAACTGCATTAGTCAGAAGTAATGAGTTATATCTTGCTTGCTAGATTAGTTCAGCAAGCAAAACTGTTTCTATTGTCTTTTACAGTGTTTATCAATGGCATTCCTATCTGATTGATAACAATGCATTCCAACCTCCTACATCTTTGCATAGCTCATGTAAAAGGTATCACTATTTCTTCTTGTCACCCTAATCAGATTATCTCAAAGATATCTGGTTGCATGTAAAAGAGACATGCTGAAGTTATTGACAGCTGTGAATGTCATCTATAAATGTCAATGAGTGTGACATGGCCTTAGACAAGGTTTTAATTGACTCACTGACAGGAGAGACAATATACTGCTTGAGCAGTTACAGGCTTTTCTTGCTGACTATGTTCTTGAACAATGCAACACTGAAGTCAGGATAGTTTGATGGTTTTAAACCACAAATAGTGGTAGGGGGTTCAGTGATTCTTCTTATTTGTCTTCTGCTAAGCTGCACAGAGTTAAAAAAAATCAAGATCAGGGCACTAGATTCCCAGGCCACTGTCTCCTTCATAATCTTCTTCTTTTTTCAGCTTTTCCTGGTTAGGGGTCACCACAGTGGATCACCTGTCTGCTCATGATTGGCGGAGTAGTTTTACGGTGTCAATTTGCCAGCCCGGTGCCCAACCTTCCACAGAAGGCACATACACACGCACACTCACACCTAGAGCCAATTTAGAGTGTCCAATCCACCTAGAGCATGTATTTGGGATGTGGGAGGAAACCAGAGCACCCTGAGGAAACCCACACGACCACAGGGAGGACATGCAGACTCCGCACTAATTACCAAAAAGGGATCCATTTTCTTTATTACCTTGACTATGGAGTTTGTGGGGGGGGGGGGTTGCCAAAATTAAGTATTTCTTAGAAACCTTACAGTATTTACACTAAAATTTAGTTTAGGATACATTGAATGGAAATGTGTTATTGTAGTTATTGTAGTTAGAATGAGTTACTAAAAATCTACCCTGTAAGTGAGGATCACTGCTACAAGGGCATCTACATAACTATTTGGCACTTCAAATAGTTCAGCATTAAACAAATGCCAAGCTCAAAGCAATCACACTCATTAAAATTATTCAAAGTAGCCAAAGTAAAATCAGTGCCCTGATATTCGACCTGATTTACTACAGATAGTTGTTCTTACTATAACTAATTAACATGGTAAATATAGGAAAAATGCCTTCTCAAAGGTTATTCCAAACATCTGTAATTCTTTCCCTTTGCAATAAACAGCAAGGTAAACTCCAAAATATTCAATGAAAAGCTTTATGATAACCTAAAGAAACAAGATACTTGTACCTGTTATCTAACCTCACCGTAAGGATACCCAGGACTTTCATACTAAAGGAAGTATGTAGTAACATTATATTTTAAATGAGATGCACTTGTTTTAATCTACATCTGCCCTTATTCACTACTCCTCCTTTTTCGGTATTGCTACCTTTCCTTTCTTACCCCTTTAACCCTCCCTTTCCCACACAACCTAATCCATTTAAATGTGTTTACCTCCTCACTATTTTTGCCTCCTCTGGAGTAATTACTTGCATTATATCTAACATATGGGTACATTCATTTGTTAAACCAAATCATGTGATTGATCTGAGGGGTATTCACTGACAGTAGCAATTACTGTGATTTTGCACCACAGATGGGAATACTTATCTAAGTAGTGATTTGCAGAACCTCATTACTCATCATTACTCAATGGGGCAATGGGCCAAAGGATGCAAAAAAATGGGAAAGCAAATTATGGATTGATGGCTTGCATCAGGGAAAACAAGTTGCAATTCATAGTTGCCAGGCACAAAATGATACAGGCATTTGTATCTCAGCATGAATACAAAGAGACTGCCCATGTAGCACTCCAAGAAAACCGTTGGCAGCAACAGCATATTCAGTGATTTAGTATATGCTTGCTGTAAATGGTGGTCTCTCTCTCTATTGCATGACATAGCTGCACATGTAGCAGAAAATGATACAGACAAAGGATTGTCTCACACCAGGTAATAAACACCCAGCTCTAGGAATAGGTACATATAGCTAGTGACATCATACAGGTATTTGTAGACATGAGAAATTTGTGGACTTACAATACACAATACCCATGGATAATAAGGTACGTGTAACATTTACTATGCTGGCTACAATAACGTTTTAGAGACAGACTGGGGAATACCTTGTTTTTTTTTTTTTTTTTGTTTAGGAATCAGCCTGCAGAATACTCAGAACATTCATCAATACATTACTTCCATATGTGGATGAGCGATTCTGCTTTTCCAATACACTAGGGGCAAGAGAGAAAGAGCCAACACCATGTAGGACTTCTGTGATTTCACCCACTTAAATGAAACGTTGGGAGTCATAGATTGCACCCATGTGGAAATAAAGGTCCCCACTCACTATTCACAAACAGCATTTCATTAACTATGTCTGTCTTCCATTACATCAACTGTCAGAAAGACTAAAATACACAGGATCTAACAACAAATGCATCCACATAATCTTCTAGCAATGTGGGATTTCCACATGTGGCACACAAACCATCTTTTCTGTTGCACAGAAGACATCCTACAAGGCACTAGTGAATCTATATAGCCACAGCCATGTACATAAAGACAGAACACTAGCCCTGATGTCTCCCCCATCTCTAATGTGTTACAGATGATATAGGTTCATAGGTTCATAGGTTCATACTAGGCTATCTGCCCGAGGGCGTTTACAAGCCTAGCCCATCGTTTTGTGGCTTACGCCACCCCTTTAGTATGGGGAACTATACCCATTATTTTGCTGTGCCTCTGTCGAGCAGTGACACTGAGGTAATCCCTGGGGTATATCTGCGATCTCCCATCCATTGGTCAAGATTTCTCTTGAACAAGGCCAGCGAGGTGCTCTGCCTCACATGTACCGGGATTTTGTTCCACAGCATAGTGAGTCTTTGGGTGATGAATCTATCCCTCCAGCACATCCTATTAATAGCCGTGTCAAGGTTTAAGTCTCCTGCCCTTGTGGCTCTGATGGATCTAGATTTTTTGAGGTGAAGCATATTCATAAAATCTGGGTTTGACATGGCCTTGTATGTTAGGCAAAGGTCACCTCTGAGCAAGCGGTAAGCGACTGAATAGAGCTGGAGTTCTTTCAGTCGGGCAGCATAGGACAGATTTTTGAGACCCTTTATCCTTTTGGTGAGGAACTTTTGTGGCCTCTCCAGCTGCTGCAAGTGTCGGGTCAGATACATTCGAATGGGGCATTGTACTCAATCATTGGTCTGATGAGTGATGAGTAAAGGGAGACTATGACCTCCCTTGATCTAGATGAGAATCCCTTCATGATAAGGTGGGCAATGTAGAAGGTCTTCCTAACTACTTTAGCTACATGGGTGTCGAATGACAGACTACTATCAACCTGGGTCCCCAGGTCCCTGATAACTTCTTCTGTGCTCAGTGGATTGCCACCTATTTGGTAGCTAGGGGTAACCTTGTTTTTCCCGAAGGGTATGACTATGCATTTTTTGGCATTTAACTTTAGGCCGTGGCTCTGGCACCAGTTATCCGTTTCTGTGAGACCCTTCTGAAGGATATCTGTGTCAGATGTGTTTTCTACTATGGCGCCCAGTTTGCAGTCATCTGCAAACTTTGTCAGCCATAACCCTCCTGTGTTTGCTTGTACTTCGGAAAAGTAGATGCCAAACAAGAGTGGGCCCAGGACTGAGCCCTGTGGGACACCACTTGTGACAGGCTTTGAGTCTGACATGGCGCCAGCAACTCTGACCCTGTGGGTTCTGTCACTCAGCCAGTTTGCAACCCATCTTGTGATGTATAGGTTGACATTTAAGCTGATGAGTTTTTCAATGATACCCGAGTGGGGTATTGTATCGAAGGCCTTAGCCAGATCGAGGTAGGCTGTATGGACTGCCTTTCCCTCATCAATGGCTTTGGTGACTGTTTCGAAAAGTCAACCAAGTTTAAAAGGCATAATCTGCCTTTGACAAAGCCAAACTGGGTTGGATCCAAAGTCTGCAAATTCCTATGTCTTTATTTATGAGGTCCATTATGATCCTCTCCATGGCTTTGCAGATAAGGCTTGTCAAGCTAATGGGCCGGTAATTTCCAGGGTCGGTGGAGGCACCGCCTTTGTGAAGTGGTACCACAGTTGCAGTGCGCCACTCCTGGAGTGCGTATCCAGAGGTAAGACTATGATTAAACAGCTGTCCTAGCTGTGGGTTTAATTCCTCATTGAGTTCATGGAGCACACAGCCGGGGACACCATCAGGTCCCATGGATGCTGTGTTTTTTGCTTTGGAGAGAGCAGTTCTCACTTGGGCTGGAGATGTATGGGGGCTGCAATCGTTTGGTATAGATATCTCTCCTTTTGGGGGGGGGAGTTTGCACTGAACCTGTCAGCCAGTATGTTGGCAATGTCTGTAGGATCAGTAATCTTCACATCATTTTGAACTAGCTCTGAGCATATCTGGGAGTTTCCTCCCAGGTTTCTAACATAGCTAAAGAAGGCCTTATGATTGTCTTTTGAGTCTTTAGCTATTTTTCTCTCGAAATTTGCTTTGGATGATTTTATGAGAGCTCTTAGTTTTTTACTTATAGTGATCAAGGGTGTCTTACCTTTTAAGGATTTTGCTCTATCTTGTAGTAGCTTCCTCCTTTTGTTGTAGAGTTTGTTTATGGCTGGGGTCCACCAGACTGGACGCTTGCCTTTGGTACAAAGAGTCTTTGTTTTGCTTGGGATTGCCTTATCCATGCAGTCCTGCAGGTGCTGGTAGAAGGCATTTGTAAGTGATTCAGCGGCTTGAGTACTGTTTTCCGCCGCCTGCGGGGCCTTAACGGAGACCAAACTCGTCTTTAGAAGAGTGAGATCGGTTTTTGACAAGTTCTTTAGTGTGGTCTTTTTATTTCAGGTGGGGTGGGATGAGGACCTCCAGCGAGATTAGTTTGTGGTCTGATCTCACCAGTGAGGGGTACACCTCCGGTGTTGAACATTGTGCTCCCATGTTCGTGATGATGAGATCAAGTATGTTATCTCCTCTTGTGGGGATGGTGACTAGTTGTTCCATGGCATTTGAGTTTATGAATTCCAGGAACTTTTGGGCTAGGGTGTTTGGGCTTGAGTAGTGATCCCAGTCTATATTAGGGTAATTGAAGTCACCTAGTATGATGGTGTTTGGTGATACATTTATCCCCTCTAGTGTTTTCAGGAAGGCCATGTGAGGTTCCTGAGTTTGTGAGGGTGGCCTGTAACATGCTACAATTTGCAGAGCAGTCTTGCCTATGGTTAATTGCACCTGGATGGTCTCCGATGCATCGTGCGTTGCCACCAGTCTTGAGGTGTGGGTGTCCTTGATGAATATGGATACCCCCTCCTTTCTTGGTATTGTCCGGATTTTGGGGCGGAACGCATGATATGAGGTAAAACCTGATAGCGCTGGGGTGCTCTCAGGAGCCTTGAACCAGGTTTCTGTCACAGCACAGACATCGATGTTCTCCATACTGAGAAGGGCCTCGAGTGCGTGCATTTTGAGATTTAGACTTCTGGCATTGAGCAGCATTACCCTTAGTTTTTTTCCTTTTTGTGTTCTAGGGTGGTAGGTTTAGAATTTGAGCCTTGCCTAAAAAAGGCACTATGGGGGTGGCAAGAGCCTTTGCCAATATCCGAATCCCAGGGTGACAGGTGCAAGCCGTCCCTTGTGAAGCAGCGTGGCTTGTCCAGCATGTCATCCCAGGCAGACAGACACTGGATCCCCTTTGAATGACACCAGTGTTTAAGCCAATTGTTAAAGCTGATCATCTTATCTCCGTATTGTGGCATCATTCTTGGTGAAGGTAGGATACTGCTCAAGGTCAGGGTCATACCTGCCTGGGCTACATAATCAGAGAGCTCCTCAATGTCTCTTTTCATGTAGTCCAAGGAGGTACGTCTCAGGTCGTTTACACCAGCGTGGACAATGACTGAGTCATATTTGTACCTGCTGTTGAGAGACCTGAGTGCTTGCGTTATGTGGCGGATTCTAGCGCCCGACAGGCAGCTTACTGTGACCTTCTCCTTACTCAGTCTGGTGAGCGGGACGTCAGTGTGTCTGACTATGGAGTCACCAATGACTAGTGTGTCTGGCATTGTGTTTGGCCTTAAGGGCTGTGACTGTTTGACACTCTGACTGTGAGGTCTATGTGTTGCAGGTGTTGTGTTCTGAGGTGGTGGTTGTTTGGGTGTCTGCTTTGGTGGCCTCTGCTGTTTTGGTAGATTTTGATCAGAGCCTCCGAGTATGTCTTTGTGTGTTTATGTGTATGATTTGAGGTTGTAATGGTACTATGTGAGACTGGGTCTATAGTGTGTGTGGTAACCTTCTCCTCCTGTCTGGTCTTGCCAGTCCTATGTTGAGAGAGCTCAGCCTCCAGTTTGGCCGTATAGTTGCATCTCTCGCATGTATTTGTGTTTTGTGGGAGGAGGAGAGGGTTGTCTGTGTACATGAGGCAATTGTAACATTGCCTCAATATTCCCAGGTTCACCAGCTGAGCAGGAGAGGACACTAGCAACTGATCCCTCGACATGCTAGAAGGAATAGACAAAAACTTTAAAAAGATTCCGGGGACGTGGGTGACCGAGAAATGGGGGTTGCCTTTTGGGGTACTATCTATGACAAGAGTGCCGTATCAAGGTAATAAGTACTGTAGGAGCAAGTGCTACGTTTAACAGATAGAGAATAGTCTACTTGGAGTCAAGTAGAGATGATCTTTTTAATTATAGGATACTCTGATTAGATCAGTAGTATAGTTCGAGGAAGGTAGTTTTAAGGGAAAATTTGAAGAGTGGACTTTAGGTAGCCCGAATAGTTTAAACCTGCTTAACCGGCGCTGCCCTAGTGTGCAACGGTAGCAACTCGCGCTAAAGCGTGCTTTATAGCAGGGGGCTGGAAAAGACAGGAAATGACCCAAAATGGCCAATAAACTACAAGTTACTGCCTTAAACCACTCCTCTGAGGACAAATGAAGGAGTTATGGAAATGACCCCTAGTGGCCAATAAAACTACAGTTTCAAGTCAGTAACCACCTCCACAGGGGGCAGGGAAGCTGCTCAATGTTAGTCACTGCCACTGATGAACACAGAGACCCTCCTTCAGCCCAAGCAAAAA
This sequence comes from Protopterus annectens, assembly GCF_019279795.1. Taxonomy (NCBI): domain Eukaryota; kingdom Metazoa; phylum Chordata; order Ceratodontiformes; family Protopteridae; genus Protopterus; species Protopterus annectens. Next base: position 453,259,335 of record NC_056727.1, read on the forward strand.
TGGCCTCACAGAAACTTTCAAACAGTTCAGGAACAGCAAGCCTGTAACTGAACTTTTTTAACTCTCAGAAAAGTGGGAAAAAAGCAAGATTTTTTTTTTTGTTTTGTTTTTTACAGAGATAGCAGAGGTTCACAAGTAATATCAAGTTATAACAGTGCAGTAAATGACCCCACACAAGAGTGCTAGGTCAAGGACAGAAAATATGCAAGTTTTAAGAAAAAACGATTTAAAATTAAGTGCAAACAGGAAATTCAGCAAACAGCTTTTGGTTGTGCTCTAAATACAGCTACTAATACAGAAATCAAGTTTAACAAGCCAGAAAATGCTCAAGCTAGGCAGCTATGCAGAAAAACTTAGCAAATAAACAGAGAAAAAATACTTAAAATCTCAAAAGTGGCTCCCTTCTTCTCTCAGCGTTTTTCCTCTTGGAGGGTGCTTCACCAACAGCCAACAAGCCTGAAAAGACGCTCAAACCATGAGGCAACTAGGTTTTAAGAGAGGAAGATGAAGGAGTTATGGAAATGACCCCTAGTGGCCAATAAAACTACAGTTTCAAGTCAGTAACCACCTCCACGGGGGCAGGGAAGCTGCTCAATGTTAGTCACTGCCACTGATGAACACAGAGACCCTCCTTCAGCCCAAGCAAAAATGGCCTCACAGAAACTTTCAAACAGTTCAGGAACAGCAAGCCTGTAACTGAACTTTTTTAACTCTCAGAAAAGTGGGAAAAAACAAGATTTTTTTGTTTTTGTTTTTTACAGAGATAGCAGAGGTTCACAAGTAATATCAAGTTATAACAGTGCAGTAAATGACCCCACACAAGAGTGCTAGGTCAAGGACAGAAAATATGCAAGTTTTAAGAAAAAAACGATTTAAAATTAAGTGCAAACAGGAAATTCAGCAAACAGCTTTTGGTTGTGCTCTAAATACAGCTACTAATACAGAAATCAAGTTTAACAAGCCAGAAAATGCTCAAGCTAGGCAGCTATGCAGAAAAACTTAGCAAATAAACAGAGAAAAAATACTTAAAATCTCAAAAGTGGCTCCCTTCTTCTCTCAGCGTTTTTTCCTCTTGGAGGGTGCTTCACCAACAGCCAACAAGCCTGAAAAGACGCTCACCAGTACAGCCATTAGATATCACTTAATGCATTATTTTGCTCTTTCACATGACTGTGTACATATATAGGTTATCACCTTAAGTACAGGCTAAAGACATCCAAACAGAACCTACAAAACATGGCCAACAGCAGTACAACTTCACCTGCACACAAAGAAGAATCATGGTCAAGCATGTGCTCAGTCTGCAAAAGTTGGGATTCCACTGCATGGACACATCTAGGGGCACTGCAGTATGCACCCATCACAGCATGCTAAATATTCATGACATGCTGCATGCTGCATAGCATGATTCAACCAAAGCAAGCAGGCCAGAGAGCATTCATAAGACACTACAGTAGTATAGCAGCAGCAGGACCTGCAGTGATCAACTCACAGTTCTCCAGTAGTGGTGACCCAGACAAGAGCTGACCACCATCAGCAGTTGCAACACACCCTTTTAGATGGTGTCCAGCACGGCATATGGCAATGCAGGTAACATAGACGCACCTAGTCCACCTCTATTGGCCCTTATATGTACACAGTCATGTGAAAGAGCAAAATAATGCATTAAGTGATATCTAATGGCTGTACTGGTGAATGCATGGTCAAGTGCATCAGATATTCCCTCTCACATCACACAAATGGGGGGGCGATGTGGTTCACAGCTACCTTTATTTATACAGATGTTTAGGCACACGTCAGTGTACACTATCAAGGGAGGGGGTATGAGATCACAGATCACACTAGGGAGATGGTTGTACATTTGAAAGGGGTGTTATCTGAGTCAGATAAGACATCCTTAGTGGGGTGGATGGGGTGCTATTATAAGATCATGCAGTCAAGTGACTACAACAGAGAGTTGTGGGGAGGTACAATGGAAGTATGCAACATAAGCCTGGTACTGTGAAGGAAATGCTGGCCCAGATGCACCCTCTAGACACAGATCTGTTGGAACTGGAGGAAGAGAACCCATATTATGCCTGCATATGATACAGTTCTCCTTATATGGGTCTGCGTCATGGCTGCCTAAGCATGGGGGTACCTCAAACATGCCAAATGTGGACTGTGCACCTTGTGTAGATTTTCATACTAGTCTACCACAGGAATGCATAAGCCCATGACCAGGAGCCATACTGGGACTTAGATCACCAGTGGCAACACTGTTTAACATTCTCAGGGAAGTGGCTGTTGTAGCAATGTGTTCCAAAACAGAGCACGCAAGGCCAATCACAGCATCATGCCCATCCTCCATTGAATTCTGAAGGCTTCACACATCAACTACTTCCATTTCCATACACACAGCAGTGAACTGTAGCAAATTACAGCCCTGAACATCTAATATTTGAGGTCAAGAGTTACATGTGTATCAGGGGCAGGCTGGAATGGTGTGCATTGCCATGTCATTCCACTAGTCCACTTTACAGTGCATATCTGAAAGTCAGAAGCTATGTTCTCATCCATCCCTGCTGGCCAGTGGTCATTTTGACACTAGGAAGGGTGGAATTCATTGCAGAGTGGCTCATCAGTATGCATTCCTGTGTATTTTGTTGGGTGCATGTGGGGAGGGATGCTACATTGTTAAGCTGGTTAGTAGGTCTGTGCTCACCCAAGAGTTAGACAGACAGACAGTGTGTCCTGGGATTGTGACTCTATGTGTATTTTGGCATCATCATTAGACTGCCATCAGCATCTGTCGACCAGTCACTGAGGTGTCACAAGACATGTGGTGTTCCTTCTGGGTAAAAATACACAGAAGATCGTGTGATAATGTATGGCCCACATGATCCATGTAGTCCCATAGCCAAATATGAGCACCTACCTGTGACCGTGGCTCCCCATGTCTCTGCATACTGGATATACCTATGAAGGACAGTGGAGGTGATGATAGCATACAATGTTGTATGGGTACACGCTCAGTATGACCTGTTGTCTGGGTATGTAGCTGGCTGGCCTCCAGATTTTGGCCACCCCCAGAACTTTTGTCAGTAATACCAGGTATGGTGTCTGTCACATTAGCATCCCATACAGAGATGCCAGAAAGCATTCCTCCTCTGTGAGGGTGTAGTTTGATTGAGGACAACCCCCTGTTACCATCTGTTTTTCCCCTTAGTCATATACCTCCTTTGAGGCCCTTCACAGTATGTCATTTACATTCCAACACTGATTTATGATATGTTTCCTACCACTCAGAGAACTGACATCATACACCATTGTTTCCCATACAGAGTTAAATAGGGACTGGTGCAAGATTCTTCTCATGAACTGCCCCCACCACTGTCCCATCCATCTCCTTTGTGGGACATTCATACATTCAGGAAGTTAAGGCATCACCGATTGGAAAGGCTTACGCAGGTGCTCAAAGGTGCCTATATCAGAGTGAAAGTCAGGAGGTATGTGAACATTTTCCTGGCTATGCCAGCATAGGTATAATGTGTGGGGAGTTGGTGGTTGTCCTGAGTCAGGGGACACAGACTTATGTGCCTGTTGTAGCATATACATTTATCTACTAACTTTATCCACACAACTAATCTGATACAAGCAGCATTCAAAATAGTGATAAGTACTTCTGCATGACACTGCACACACATTTATTACTGCAGTAGTGCTGATCTCAGTGTACCTCTTGATTTCCTACGATCTGTGCTGCTTCTGTGCTGGCAGAATGAGATTTAAGATACTGAAGAATATTTCCTTGATGGCATTTTCGTATCTACATTGTCAGTGACTGTAATCATCACTAATAAGTCCTAGCTTACACCCTATTTATGCTAATGGGCTCAGATCTGTCTTTCCTTATGAATTGCTTTGTTTTGCTTATGCACATCAGTGACATGGGGAATGCAGACATTCAGCAGCATTTCAAAGGCATGACATGCATGGCCACTCACGCATGAAAAGTGTCTTGTATGAGGGTTGTGCACATCTGTAAGGCACCGGGGTGCAGTACTTATGATTCACGGTCACCTGAATGGTGTGATTCTCATGCTGCCATTTTGTTTTGCATTTTATTCAGGTTGAAGGTTGCCAATGCTAGTGCCTCATTATGCTCTATCTTCTGCACAGACAGTTGAGGGGATGGCTGTTGGAGCCGTATGCAGGCCTGTTGAAGAGGCTGATACCTAACATGACCCGGCAACTTTGTTGTCCAGGGCAGCTAGCATTCCTCATAGTAATGAGCAGTTCAAGCACTGGGATGGTAGTCTGCTTTGCAGTCACCACTGAGATATCTGGACATGGGAAGCAGATTTTAAGCAAGGATGTACTGAATGGTATACTGTGAATTTTCATCTTCTGTGTACCATTCTCTAATTAAGAAAAAAAAATGCTATTTGCAACAGGTGTTTCCCTGCTTTTATTTCATCTGACAGTTCCCATGGTATGGAAATGTACTACTGCATTGTAATTTGCATTTCCTATACCAATATGTGTTATCTAATGCCTTGCCTTTTTTTTTTCTTTCAGCACAGATAGGACATGCAAAGAAGGCTGCTAGCTGCCACAGGAGCCATCAGAGATTCCAGGTACAGTGGGCCTATGTCCCTTTTCTGGTGTTTATCTACTGTATCATCTCTGGATCCTCATGACTAATGTTACTAATGTCAGGCATCCTTATTTTGTGTTTGTTAGTCCAACAGACCTGAAGGTGTATCATCCACAGGTTGTTGCCACCCTGGCTGATGCTGTGGCTGGTGAACAAGATGGGAGTGCCTCATGTTAGGGCATGCAGAAGGTTAATGCCCTCTAGGAATTAGAGAAGCAGATACTTTGCGTGCTTACTATATGGCCATATCAATCACCTGATATCCTTTCCTCCAATACAAATAAGCAGCTTTTCCTCCATTATAAATAAGCAGTTGAAGTCATGCCTCAGTTAACCTTTCTTTCTGATCATAATGTCAGCAAAGCTCTAAAAAAAGCCTATTAATGGCCTTGCTTGAATACAGTTGCTCTTTATCAGTACCAATTCTGCGTCAACTTCCTGGCTTCGCAGTCCCTTCGAAGTAAAATGTATTGGTCTGTACATGCCACATAGTATATATTTGACTGCATCTTGACTTGCTACATGGGTAAACTAGTCTTCCATCAAGGAAATGCCCAGCTTTGCTCTAATGATATTGTTGATTAAAGAAGTACAGCTGGAATTTTGAAATCAAATTCGTAAAAGCCCGTACTTATTTCAGGATTTTGCATTTCTGTGAGATACTTCACTGGCTGATAGATCCACATACCCATGTAAAACTAGGTACTTACAGTATCTTTTGCCCCAGCATTTTGAAATTTCCTATCACCTGGCATTAAGTAGGTTTCCCAGTTTACTGACTTCAAAACAGATTTGTAAAGCATATAATGATATTGTACCATTACCTAGGTAATCTTGTGGTTTTAATTATGCAGACTTGGATAACCTGAAAATGTATATTAGAATCAGTTCAAAAAATTAAACTTCTACATATAATTTTTTTCTTTGAAACTGGTGCAGCACAGTGATGCAGTGGGTAGCATTGTCGCCTTACAGCAAGAGGTTTTCTGGTTCAATTCCTGTCTTGGATGCTATCTCTGTGGAGTGTGCATTTCCTGTGTTCACATGGATTTTCTCTGGATACTCTGTTTTTTCCAGCATTCCAAAGACATACAGTAGGTGGACTGGACACCCTGAATTGGCCATAGGTATGGGTGAGCATGAGTGTATGTGGTATGGAAGAGCAATCACAACAAGGTTAGCCATTCTGGGTGTGTGAATATTGGCTCTAGATAATTATTACTGCTGATGTGACACCCTGATCTCATGTGCAGAAAATGGGAAAAAGGGACTTAGGGATGGATGGATATACATTGTTTTTTCCTTACGGAGACTGCTATGATATTATCTTTGTACCTAAAAAACACTTCCAAGTAAACTCTGGAAATAAATATCAAAACATAGTGCCCAGAAAATGTTACCAGAGTATGCCAAATTGTTTTAGAGCTACAATGTTGTACTGGTAGGGACACCAATAGGCAGACATGGGCATTATAATGTACTGGATGCCTATCTGCATTATACTCATCTTCTGTAATCTGAGGTCATATGGAGAATAAAGGAGCTATGTACTGACAGAGGAGTCAACAAGTTGTAGAAATTCAGGATTTATTTCTGAACACAACACATAACAGTAGTAGCATTATAAGATAAGAAATAAAGGAGAGAGAGAGAGAGAGACAGAGAGAGAGAAAGAGAGAGAGAGAGAGAGAGAGAGAGAGAAAAAGCACACTATAAGCAAATATGTAAGAGCTTATACATCACCAGCAACAATGTCACTTGTGGCCCTGGAAGAAAATCACAACAGCATTTAATGGTCTTTCCCATATCCTTTAAATAAACTGGTTGGAAGACTGTCCATTTGGGTTGCTTAGGTACATTTTCTGGAGACTCCACACTTGGAGTAGCTATGGTAGACAAAAGCTCTTTGGGAAGTGTTTCAGATAATGTTGATGCACTTAGTGTTACATTGTGACATAGCAAGCTGTGGGTTACAGTTTTCTAGTGATGCTGCCAGGCCATCGGTGTCCTTAAAATGCATCGGGTCCTTTACTCACCTCTTCATCTGGTTAATGTGCCTTTAAATGATTCAGTCATCAGCCACAGACTGCAATGTCCTTACAACTTTTGCTGGCACTCTTTATAGGCTGGAGGCATAGTTCACAGGATACACACCATCTCCTGATTCAAAACTCTTTCTTTGTTTCTTTTTTTTTTTCTTTTTTTATGCTTGTAAAACTGAAGTTTGTTTATTCAGCAGGTCTGCCACAAGATTAGGATGGATGGGGCCCAAGCATGTTTTAAGTCTCGTATTCATCAACAACTCTGCACATGCACATGTTGCTGCAGTAAGAACCTCAGAGCCCAGTTACCAGCAGGAATTATTTTTGAGTGCATCCTTTAAGTTTTGCACTAGAAGCTGTCAAGAAAAGTGGTGTTGATAAGCTAACTTAGATTGCACTGTAAAAATATGTCACAATCCTTGGAAGAAATTGCACATTGTCTGAAACAATTGTATCTGGAAGGCTACGTGTGGCAAACAACTTCTTCAGCATATGTGTATTTGATGTCAAAGAAAATGACTAATCTGCAACCATTTTTGTATTAAGGGAATCCACAAGCAGGAAGGTTTGTCCTTGAAAGGGACACAGACAGTCACTGTGCAGTCCTGAGCAGTGTTTTTGGAGTATTTCTACCAGCTGAACTGTACCACTGTTTGGGAAAAGTCATGTACATTGGCACAAGAGGCAGTTAGCTTCCCAATGTTCAATTCTTGTAATCATATTAGATCACCACACATCACTTCTGGCAGGTACCTTCATGCTGACAGTTCCTGCCTGTCATGTAACGCAGACAGGATAAGCCTTCTGCTTCCTTAGAATTATGACTCTACTTCTCATAAAAAAAAGATTTTCTAGAAACAAATAGTTTATTAGCTTGTTTCCTTGTGTACTATTTAATCCCCCACCAATCACACTCTCCAAACTGCCTCTACTTTCATGACTATTAGTGCTACATTCACCATCACACCCACCATATACCACACCTATCTCTGCTATTAAAATAATTACTAGTCAATATGCTGACTATGTTGTTGTTGTTGCTCTACTTTTTTAACAATTATGTAATGCTGTCTCAAGGGATATGTATTCTTCATCGTGTTATAACTATTTCTTTCATTTTTTTCTTGTTATTATACCTGCATTTTGTCTGTTTTTGCCTAGTTATTTTATCCAGTTGTAGCGCACCCGCAGGTGTAGCTGAAGAGATATGAGTTCCTTCCTACCTGACTCTGGTAACACCAACACACCAAGGTGAGAAGAGGGACAGATTTTATTCTAGGTGATGCATCTAGTTTAAAAAGGCAATAGCACTACCATAAACAAATTATTTAAACAGTGCACCAGTTAGCAATAAGGCAAAGTGAGAATATGCATGCAATGAAAACATACATTCATCCTCTTCCCCAGAACTCAACAGAAAAAGGTCTTGACATTCAAACATGCACAAATAAGGCAATATCAATGAGCAGTAAAGCTTTATAATGCAGCAATACAAACACCGGGAAAATGCAATGTCATTAAGCAATAAAAGAGTCATAATACAACAATACAGATATGAGAAAATGCATTGTCATTGAGCAGCAAAATTCTTGAAGGCAGCAGTACTAACACGAGCAAAATGCAGTGTCATTGAACAATGAGGATTTATAATGCAACAATACAAATATGAGAAAATGCAATGTCATTGAGCAGTAAAGATTCTTTAAGGCAGCAGTACTAACATGGCAAAATGCATTATCATTGAACAATAAAGATTTATAGTGCCACAATACAAATATGAGAGAATGCAATGTCATTCAGCAGTACTAACACCCTCTACCCCTTGATCATTTCTAAACAGACCAACTATGAAACACTCTATTATACCCTGTTCACTGGCCAGTGACTACTTACAGTCTTACTGCTGGCATGATGGGGCCCAAGTTGGAGCTCATATTTATTTATTTTATTTATTTTCAGTTTGATTACTGGGGAAGTCCACTGGGCCACGAAGTACCCATTTTCAGTGGAGGCCCAGGGAGAAAAGCTCCAAAGGCAGTACAATCAAGGTTACATAATGCAAGAGATAATAATACAATGTCAAAAACAGTTAAGAAGATGTGAAATGCAGAGTATAGGCAGTACAATCAAGGTTACATAATGCAAGTGATAAAAATACAATGTTCAAAGTAGTCAAAAAGCTGTGAAATGCAGAGTATACATAGTAAGAGTTTTTTTTTTTTATTTTGGCTTAGGTAATTACATATTTACAGTATTTACATACAGTCAACTGAAAGTCAGGTAAAACCATTTTGGCGGAAAATAGAAATTAAATAAGAGAGTAGATAGTAGATTGGTGCCAGAGTATAGAGGGCTTAGTGGAGAAAATCCCTTGAATTTATATAGGGTGAAAGCAAGGACATTTCCATTTGGAGGATAGGTGTAAGAAAAGTTGGGTCTTAAAGGATTCTGTGTTAGGTATGGTCCTAAGTGATGGAGGGAGGGAGTTCCATTTTCTACCAAGAGAGAAGGAGAGTAGAAGCTGGCCAGCAGGATATTTAGGTTTGTGAATGGAGATTAGGTTTTGGTGTTCAGATCTCGGAGATCGGTTTGGGATGTAAGGGGGAAGGATGTTAGATAAGGCTGGGAATTTATCTGAGTAAAATATTAGTTTGTCAGCGGTTGTTAGTTGGAGGTAGTCAAGGTGGTCAGGGAGTTCTAACCAGCACAGAGATTGTAGGGTAAGGCAGTGGTGAGTAGAGGTTTTGGATTTAGTGGCAGATTTAGAGATCTTATTATAGCAAGCTTCAAGTTTTGAGGTGTTGGAAGCTGACAGATTAGTTAGAAGTGGGGCACCATAAAGTAGAGAGGGTAGGAGGTAGGTGATATCCAAGGTGTGCCTAGAGGAGTTTGAAAGAAATTGATTATTCCTGTAGAGCATACCTAACTTTTGGTGGGTTTTCTTTATGTTTTGTTGTATGTGGAGATCGAATTTGAGACGTTCATCAATGGTAATGCCAAGGAGTTTTGTGGAAGGCACCACTTCTATAGGAGTGTTGGTTTGGCTTAGGACATTGAAAGAGTTTTCGTCAAAAGAAGAAGCCTTGGTAGGGAGGAAAATTAGTATTTTAGATTTATTGGAGTTGAGGGAGAGATGGTTTTGGTGCATCCAGTTTTCTGTAGTGGAAAAGCTATTTGAGTTTTAGTCAGAAATTCAGAAAAGTTGGAGGCGGTACAAACTAAGGTAGAGTTATCACTGTATTGGATGACTGTAGTGTCAGGGAGGACAGTGTGAAGGTTATTTATAAAGATGTTGAAAAGCATGGGGCCAAGGATGGATCCCTGAGGAACGCCGGTAGGTGTAGGCAAGAAGGAAGAGGTAGAGTCCTTCCATCTGACAGCCTGAGATCTGTCAGAAAGGTAACTGGAGAACCAGGATAGAGTGTTAGGGGAGAGATTAAGGTTGGTGAGATGAAAGAGAAGATGTGTATGGGAAATGGTGTCAAAGGCTTTAGAAAGATCTAGCAGAACAGTTGATACAAGAAGTCCAGAATCTCGGGCTTGATTAACAGTTTCTAGGAAGGATAATAGTGCAGTTATGATGCTGTGGCCAGGACGGAAGCCATGTTGGGTGGGTGCAAGTAACTGATTCTGAGTTAAGTAGGGTAAAAGTTGATGGTGGATGCATTTTTCTAGAATTTTAGATATTGGAAAGAGTAGGGCAATGGGGCGGAAGTTAGAAATGGTGGTGTTTTTACCTCCTTTATGAAGAGGAAGAATGTAGGCTGAATGCCAAAGTTTGGGTACGTATGACTCTTTTAAGGATCAGTTGATCAGGATACTAATTGGGAGAGCAATACCTTCGGCTGCGCATTTGAGGAAGGAGGGGGAATGTTGTCAGGGGCATTAGAGCATGGCTTTAGTTTGGATAAGAGTTTTTTTATAAACATTGTGGAAACTGGTTTGAGCTGGAACATGAAGGGACAGTTATTAGGGATGTTGGAAGTAGAGTTGAGGAAGTTGGGAGGATTATTGTCTGGAAATGTTTTGGTTAGCTTAGCTATAGAATCTGTAAAGAAGGTGTTAAAGTGAGAGCTCAGTTCTTTGTCAGTTAAACTAGGGTCAGGGCAGGGGTTATTTCTTGACCCAGGATGGAGAAGAGAGTTAACAGATTTCCAGAATTGTTTTGGGTTCTTATTATTATTGGACTGAAGTTTATAGTAGTAGCTTTTTTGTCCAAGGTGATTAATTTTTTTATTTGGTTGCGGAGTTGGGTGTATTGGAGCAAGGCAGAAGACAGTTTACTTTTCTGAAAAAGCTTCCAGGATTTGTCTCTGAGATGCATGGTATGCTTAGTCCCTTTGGTCAGCCAAGGAGTAGAATTGGCTTTGATTCGCTTGTTTCTTAGGGGGGCTAGGGAGTTAAGAGTATTTGGGAAGATGGAGTTAAAATGCTCTACAGCGTTGTCAAGGGGGAGAGTGTTTAGGATTTACCAGTTAATTTGTTTAAAAATGTTAGAGAAAATTGTGGGGTCGAAGTTGCTAAGGTTACGAGTTTGAATGCAATGATGTTGGTATTGGGAGGGGTTACCTGAGCGATGGATGAAGGCAGGGAGATGGTCACTGAATGTGTTAGGGGTAGTACAGAGAGAGTGATTTTGTTTGGATGTGAGACTAAAATCCAATCTATGATGGATCCAGGGGGGTGGATTTTGTTAGGACGGGTTGTAGAATGGATTACTTGGGCGAAGTTGTAAAGGTTAATGGCTAGGGAGGGGGTAGGTGTGTTGATTTTATTCCAGTCAATATTGACGTCACCTAGAATAAAGGTTTCATATTTTATTTCTGATGAGGCCCAGTGGAGAATATTTTCAAGGGTCGAGATATTATCGCCTGGGGAGATATATAAGGAAATAATGCAGATATTTTTATGTTTATTTAGTTGGAGGAGACTTGCTGTTATTTCAGTATTTTTGAATTGTGAGTTTGGGATTTGCAGGGAGATTAGGGATAGAAGGTTAGAGTAGATTAGGGCAGAACCTCCACCTTTTTTATTTAATCGGTCACTTCTGAGGATGTGGAAACCTGGAGGTAAGATTTCAGAATCAGAAATATGAGGTTTTAGCCAGGTTTCTGAGATGGCTAAGATGTCAGGTTGGTTATGATTGATCCAAGCATGAACATAGTGAATTTTGTTGTTAAGGCTCTGGGCATTGATAGTGAAGACCTTAAAGGTGCTAAGAGAGGAAGTAGGAGAAGCAGGAGAAGGGGTGAAAGGCTTAATTGAAGTAGGGGAGGAAGGGGAAGGAGGGAAGGAGTTGTTAGTACTGAGGCAGGGGCCAGGGTTAGGATGTATGTCTCCAGATAAGGCTAGGATATTACACAAGATAACTTTTTGCCTTTTAAGTTTGGATTGTAGGAAGTTGTTTGGGGTTAGTGGACATGTAAGAGAGAAGGTTTTTGAAGAGGTGGAGAATAGTTTGGGATGGAAAATGTGTAGTAGGTTTGGTGGGATAAGGGAGGGGAAAATGGAGTGGAAATGAGAGAGTAGAAGAGGATGTGGGTGAGTGAAAGGGATAGTTTGAGTAGAAGGTGTGTATGTGGGAGCTTTTGAGGAGTATGAAGTAGCATGATAGAGAGGAATTAGTAAGATGAGAAGGGAGTAGGGGAGTCGGGAAGTAAAGAGGATTTGGGAGGGCATGTTTGGAATGGGTGGGAATATGGAAGGGAGAAATAAGAAATGAAGTTGTAAGCTTAGTTGAGGAGAGAAGGTAAGGAAGTGGAAGGGAGATATAAATTGTGGATAGGAGAGGGGAAGATTAAGTGTAATGAGAAGGGGAGGAGTAAGAGAAAAGGGAGGAGTAAGAGTGGGTGGGGAAATTAGAGGGGGGTTGAGATTGGCTAATTGCTGTAGGATTGAGAGGTAATAGAAGAGGACTGTGATTGGTTAATAGGAGTGGTGGGAGGAGTAAGTGAGGGATAAATGTAGAGGTGCTGGGGGTGGGTGAAATTTGGGGGACATTGGATCCCAGTTATTTGTAATCCACGAAGCATTTGGGGGGGGGGGACCACAATCTTATGAAAATATAAAATGATGGCCAGAGCCTCTCACCACTCCATCGAGAATATCCTAGTGACCAGGCACCATGGTTCCTCTGATGAGCAAAGTAGAAAAATCACCTACCAGAACTTGGTAATCATCTATGGCTTCCCTGTACTAGGCCCAAGGGAACTCCTTTTCTTGCTGAATCATAGCAGGTGTGGAACTACTGGTTTCAGACTTATCTCCTGATTTCACAAAATACCATCATTCAGGATTCGAGCAAGAGACAGACATAGTCTGCTACTCCACTTTCCTGTCCCAAAGCTCTGGAAAAAGAAAATCCAGTCATGCTGCAGGGCCCTTTTTCCCTTCAGCTACATGTTTCAGTCTTCCCTCCTTCAGCTAGTGTTCCAGTCTCCTCTTTCACTTTTGAAATCCAGTCTCCTCTTTCACTTTCGAAATTGTCTTTTATATTCCTGAAAAGGAGCTCCACCTTGTGGTGAAATGAAAAACTACAGTCTATTACTTCTACAATGAAATACAATGGGAGCTACACTCTCCCCCCACTTGAAAATCTTGGGTCCCCCCAAGTCAAAGGTAGATTAGCAGAAAATATTTACAAGCACTAATACACAATCAACTGAACAATATTTTTGCATTCAAAAGGTGCATTCCATCAAGGGTAATCAGCCTTATGCTTAACCTGGGGTGGGGTGTCACCACTGGAGTAGGAGGCATAGGGATTATGGGCGCAGACCCTCTGATGAGCTGTGGTCACAGGTTCCTGTGTACTATGTCCCAAACTGTTATAGGTAAGTCTCTGTGGGGGCCAAATCAGTCTCTGCAGTTTTGGTTCAGAAGAGACAGCTAAGGAATTTTGCTTGGAAGGTTTGTCACTCACATCACATTCAATGTCCAGTTCTTCAGCAGGCATATTGTCTACTTCTAAGATCTCCTCTTGTATAACTTCACTTTTGTTTTCCATAACGATATGACTGTCCTCAGCACTATTTTCTGAAGTTTGCATAGCAGGGCCTTCAGTATCAGGTTCTGCAAGAGGCACATAAACATTACTTAGTCTATTGCTAGGTCTGGGCTGCTCAAAATTCAAGGGATGAATTCCGGTGCATTTACATTGAGATAACAGCCCACGGGGTCTTGAACATCCTCATAAAAAAACACTGAAACATCAGTCATCATCACTGTCCTCCTTTCCTTCAGCAGGAGGAATCATAGGATCTTGAATATTGGAGAGGATAGTTCCTCTTCTCCTTAGCCTTCTGGATCACCTTGAGTTAGGTTTCCGCTGAGCCATTCTGGGTTCTGGATTCATGAGTCTCACTGATTTTGCCAAAGACATTAAGTTGTTTCAGTGCCAGATTTTAATGGGTCCTTCTTTCCCCTCAGGGCAAACTTGGTAGACAGTGATATTAGGTAGCTGAGAACAAATTATGTAAATCTCAGATCCTCAGTGGTCAGCTAGTTTATGCTTTCCTTGTAGTCCCGTATTTCTCAAAAGAACTCTGTCCCCTTGCTGCAAGTCATGCATCTTTACTTTTTTGTCATAGTGAACCTTGTTTCGCTGATGTCTTTGTCTTGTTGATTTTTTAGCAAGCTCATAAGCCTGTCTGAGGTTCTTCTTGAGTCTCTCCACATAACTGCCATGAGATCACACTGGTGTATCATTAGCTGTGAGTCCAAAGGTGACGTCAACAGGAAGACGCGCTTCTCTTCCAAACATTAGGAAGTAAGGCAAGAATCCTGTAGCATCATTTTTACTACTGTTGTAAGCATGCACCACTGTGGCTACATGTCTACTCCACTGACTCTTCTTCTCAGCAGATAGTGTCCCCAATATGTCTAGTAAAGTTCTGTTGAAATGCTCTGGCTGCATAACCCCTTGAGGATAATAAGGAGTGGTGTGGCATTTTTGGACTCCCGATAGAGTGAGTAGTTCATGGACAAGCTTGCTCTTAAAATCACATCCTTGATCAGAGTGTATCCTTTTTGGCAGGCCATAGTGTACAAAGTACTTTTCAACTAGTAGTTTTGCCACTGTAATAGCTTTCTGATTGCGAGTTGGAAATGCTTGAGCATACCTAGTATAGTGGCCTGCCACCACCAGCACATTACTGATCCTGCCTTCATCTGGTTCAATGCACTGAAGATCTATACAGACCAGTTCCATGGGTCCACTACTTTCCATTTGACCCAGTGAGGCAGCTCTGGTGTGCAGAGTCTTTCTCTGAATGCAACGAAGACAAGTATGACAATAATCCTCAACATCTTGCTTCATGCATGGCGAGTAGAACCTGTCTTGTACCAGACCCATAGTTCTGCCATAACCAAGATGACCATGTTTATCATGCAATGACTTGAGTACTACTTCTCTATACTTCTGAGGAAGCAACAAGTGCCATTTTTCACTGCAGAGTGCACAAGGAGATTTCCTATACACTAGTCCATTCTGTATCTGGAGTCTGTCCCATTCTTTGGCCAAAAGTCTTGACTGAGGATGAATATCCATGCAAAGCATATCAATTTGTTTCTTCACTAAAGCAGCTACCACCAGCTGACCCAAGGGGTCTTCTCTTTGATGTCTCCTGAGGTCACTGTTACTCAAAGCTGGTAGCAATGAAGCCTGCAAAGTGACAGGATTACAGTAAGCTTGGGGTATGCTTGCTGCAGACAGACCCAACATCTGGGCCCAACGTTCAGTGTGTTGATAGCAAATTGCAGTCTGACACATAGCTCTCACCCCTGGAACTGGAATTTCCACCCATTCATCGTCGGGGTGTAAATCTCCTTGAGGTCCTCTGGACAGACCATCAGCATCTCCATTTTCGTGTCCTGGGTGGTATTTCAAACTGAAATTATAGTTACATAGAGCTGCCATCCATCTGTGGCCAGTAGCATCTAGCTTTGCAGTGGTCTGGATGTATGTCAGAGGATTGACGTCAGTCTGCACTTCAAATTCAGCCCCATAGAGATAGTCATACAGTTTGTCCACTACCGCCCACTTTAAGGCAAGGAATTCCAACTTGTGTGCAAGGTAGTTTCTTTCTGTGGGGAATAAACTCTGAGTGATAAAAAGCCACAGGTCTCAGCTTCTTGTCATACTGCTGGTAAAGGACTCCTCCTAAGCCATCCCTGCTAGCATCCACATGTAAAGTATATGGCTTTGTTGAGTCAGCATATGCCAGCACAGGGGAATGTGTGAGGCAATACTTAAGCTGTTTAAATGGCTCTTCGCACTCAGGAGCCCAACAACTCTTGATGAGTTTTTTAGAACCTCTTGATCCCTTAGGCTTTTTCACAAGGATATCTTCATCTGTTTCATCTGCTTTCTCATCAATTTGGAGCAAATGGTTGCAGGGTCTTGTCATCTTTGAAAATCCTTCCACAAGCCTTCTATAGTAACTGCAGAACCCCAGGAAAGATCACAGCTCTGTAATAGTTTTGGGTCTAGGCCAAGATGTCACAGCTTCAACTTTGCTGGGATCTGTGGATATTCCATTTGCAGATACTACATGTCCCACATAGGTCAGTGAAGGTTGGAAGAACTTGCATTTGTCCAATGACAACTTCGGACCTTCCTTCTGATACCTTCATCAGTCTTTCTTCATGCTCCTCTAGGGTCCTCCCAAAGACAATGATATCATCCAGGTATACTAAGACTTCCAGGAGATGCATGTCTCCAACTATTCTTTCCATGATTCTCTGGAAAGTTGCCGGAGCATTTGATATACCTTGAGGTAAGCGATCAAACTCAAAAAATCCCAAAGGTGTGATGAAAGCAGTCTTCTCTTTATCTTCTGGGTGCATAGAGATTTGATCCACTCCTTAAGTCCAGCACACTGAACCACTTACCGACCACCAGGCAATTTAGAGCGTCTTCAATCCGGGGAGTTGTGTACTGGTCTGGAATGGTTCGCTGATTCAGACTACGATAGTCAACACACATGCAAATTGACCCATTCTTTTTCCCGGCAATGACAATGGGAGAGGCATATGGACTTCTTGACTCTCGAATTATCCCTGTGGCTTTTAGTTCTTCCAAATATTTTCTTAAGTCCTCCAGGTCTCCTGGGGCTACTCTTCTGAAACGTTCCCTGAAAGGTCAGTCCTCTTTTATTCTTATTCGGTGTTCTGCACTTTTTGCATAGCCCACATCCAGTTCACTAGTAGAAAAACTATTTTTCTTTTTCATTAGTAGCTCTTTAACTCTGGTTAGCCACTCAGGGGGCAAGAGACCACCTCCTATCTCAATATCGTCCAGCTTCAACTCGTTGACTCTGCTCTCATTCCTTGTCAACACAGAAGCAGGTAAGGGAGTGGCAGCATAAACATTTCCCAAACGCACTTGTGAACGCAGGACAATGGGAGTACTTCTGTTATTTTTCAACCCCACAGGCAAAGTGTCATAAGGATGCTTTAACTTGTCCACAGGCCAAACTTCTGGGACTAGTTTCAGCCCCGGTGGCAAGTCACTTTCTGGATCCATTTCCATCATGAGATGAGAGGAAACTGTTTGTCCACACATCCTCACTTTGGCTCTCAAGTAGGTGACCTGACCAGGATGAATTATATGCTCTTTCCCAGACAGGGTCCACACATGACCAATTTCATCTTTTTTACTATCCTTCTCCCTTTGAAGGGCACAGAAAACTGGTCTCAGGAGAGGATGTAGTGTTGGGTGTTCCTGGGTCAACTGAGGCGTTAGTATTCTTCTGACAAGGTCAGTATTTGTCCCCACCAAAACAGATGCTGAATCCTTTCCTTTTGGCCTGGGGCACATGACAGCAAGTGTTTCAAAAACTTCTGTTGACCCAACAACTGAAGTGAAAAATTCTAACTTGAGTGA
Organism: Protopterus annectens; assembly: GCF_019279795.1. Classification (NCBI taxonomy): domain Eukaryota; kingdom Metazoa; phylum Chordata; order Ceratodontiformes; family Protopteridae; genus Protopterus; species Protopterus annectens. Next base: position 453,276,901 of record NC_056727.1, read on the forward strand.
GACAAAACCATCATAAGAGAACTTCGTGTCACTCAGCCCCCAGATCTCAAAATCTTCTAACTTTTCAAGTGGCAAATGCTTTAAGTATTTTTGGTAGAAGTCTTTGTACAGAATGGTGATTTGTGCACCAGTATCCAACAGTGCTTTACTATACACTCCTTCTATTTTTACTGACAAGACAGGGTTCATAGATTCATAGGTTCATAGGTAGATACTAGGCTATCTGCCCTAGGGCATTTATAAGCCTAGCCAGAGTGTATTTGGCTTCTGCCTCCCTATTAGATTAGCCTACTGTGCCTCTTTAAAGTAGGTCACAGAAGGTACCCTTTTAAGATTAGTTTACTGTGCCTCTGTCTAGCAGGGACACAGAAGAGATCCCAGGGGTGAATTTGCGATCTCCCATCCACGCGTCCAGATTTTGCTTGAAGAGGGTCAGCGAGGGGCTATGTCTAATATGAATTGGGATTCTATTCCAGAGTGAGGGGAGCCTCTGGGAAATGAATCTGTCCCTCCAGCATGTCCTATTTATTTTTGTGCTGAGGTTTAGGTCCCTGGATCGTGTAGCTCTAAGGGACTTGGATTTTTTGAGGTGGAGCATGTCCATTAATTCTGGGTTTGACATGGCTTTGTACGTCAGGCATAGATTGCCTCTGAGTAGGCGGTAAGCAACTGAGTAGAACTGGAGTTTCTTTAGTCGAGCTGCATAGGACATCTGTTTGTAGCCCATGATCCTCTTGGTGAGGTACTTTTGGGGTCTTTCCAGTTGCTGCAGGTGTCGAATAAGGTACATCCCAAAAGGGGCATTGTACTCAATTATGGGCCTGATGAGTGACGAGTAGACCTCTCTTGATCTAGATGTGAACCCTTTCGTGATAAGGTGGGCTATATAGAAGGTCTTTCTAACCATTTTGGCAATGTGATTATCAAAGGAGCGATTACTATCTACGTTTGTCCCCAAATCTCTAATTACTTCTTCCATACTTAATGGATTACCACCTATGTGGTAATTTGTGGGCACCTTGTTTTTCCCCAAAGGGGATGACTATGCACTTTTTAGCATTTAGCTTGAGGCCGTGGCTCTGGCACCAAGCATCCGTCTCTGTGAGACCCTTTTGGAGGATGCTTGTGTCAGCTGGAGATTCGATTATGGCCCCCAGTTTGCAGTCATCTGCGAACTTTGTCAGCCATAATCCCCCTGTGTTAGCCTGAACCTCAGAGAAGTATATACCGAACATGAGAGGTCCCAGAACTGAGCCCTGTGGGATGCCACTTGTAACTGGTTTGGATTCAGATGTGGCACCTGCAATTATGACAATGTGGGTTCTATCTCTGAGCCAGTTTGCAACCCATCTTGTGATATAGGGGTTGATATTTAAGTTGGTAAGCTTATTTATGATGCCTGAGTGGGGTGTTGTGTCGAAGGCTTTTGCGAGGTCCAGGTAGGCTGTGTGGACTACCTTGCCCTCATCTATGGCTTTGGTAACTGTTTCAAAGAAATCAACTAGGTTTAAGAGGCAAGATCTGCCCTTAACAAAGCCGAATTGGGTAGGGTCCAGTGTCTGGAGGTTCCCAATGTCTTTGTTTATGAGTTCCATGATAATGCGCTCCATAGCTTTACAGACCAGACTAGTCAGGCTTATGGGGCGATAGTTTCTGGGGTCCGTTGTGGCACCACCTTTGTGGAGTGGGACCACTGTAGCTGTACGCCATTCTTTGGGTACATATCCTGTAGTAAGGCTAAGTTTGAACAGTGACTTAATGTGAGGGTTCAGTTCTTCTTGGAGTTCGTGTAAGACACAGTCTGGTCCCATAGATGCTGTGTTTTTTGCTTTGGAGAGGGCAGCTTTCACCTGTGCATCTGTGATGTCAGGGAGGTTACATTCAGTTGGGATAGGCATTTGCTCCTTTGGGGGGAAGGGGGGGAGAAGTTTGCGCTGAATCTGTCTGCCAGGATGTTGGCTATGTCTGTAGGTTCGGTATATTTTGTACCATTATGCAACAATTCAGAGCATATCTGGGAGTTTCTGCCCATGTTCCTGACATAACTAAAGAAGGCCTTGTGATTATCTTTAGTGTCTAGGGCAATTTTTTTTTCGAAACTGGCCTTTGATGATTTTATGAGAGAACGAAGTTTCTTGCTAATACTGATCAGAGATGCCTTCCCTTTTTGGGATTTTGCTCTGTCATGTAGTGGCTTCCTCCTTCTGTTGTATAGCTTATTTATGGCCGGGGTCCACCAGACCAGTTTCCTGTTTTTGGAAGAGTGAGTCTTGGTTTTATTTGGGATAGCACGATCCATGCATTCCTGCAGGTGCTCATAGAATGCATTTGTAAAGGATTCTGCAGATTGGGCTGTATTATCCTCTGGCCCAGGGGCTTTGAAGGATTCCATCTCACTCTTGAGAAGTGCAAAGTTGGCTTTTGAGAAATTCTTTACAGTGATTTCCTTGGCTGGGGGTGGGGACGGGATATAGATGTCCAGGGAAATTTGTTTATGGTCTGATCTTACCAATGAGGGGTTTACCTCTGATGTGGAACATAGAGTCCCCATGTTGGTGATGACCAGGTCCAATATGTTATTCCCTCTTGTGGGAGTGGTGACCAGTTGTTCCATTGCGTTAGAGTTTGTAAATTCAAGGAACCATTGGGCGAGGGTGTTTGGGCTTGAGTAGTTTTCCCAGTCCCAGTAGGCCATTGGGTCGTTTCTGTTTCCAATGTTGTTCAACTGTGTGGCAGTCAGCATGTGGTTGAGGTACCACTGGTTGACCTCACCATTTTAACAGATAAGACTCTTGCTTAGTAATGCTTTGTGGTCTCAGATGCTGAGATTTTGGCTGAGATGGCTTTCCAATTTGGTTGTTCACCTCAGATGAGCTAGAAGTGTGCATAGTAGCTAGTTTCTCTCCCCATTACAAGGTTAGTGTGGAAAGGAGATTCAGGATTCTGTCTCTTGATGTTAGATTTTATGGTGCTCTTTGCAACTGGGCACTCGCTGGCTCCTTCACTGAGGCCCTTTGTAGTTTCCCTGCATTGCACTAGTTAATAATAGTTCATTCACTTTTTTCAAGTTCTCTGCATTTGGACACTGTCGCTTTATATGCCCTGCATCCACACAGTGAAAACAAAATCCAGTAAGAAATCTGAGCATTGGCTGATTTGGTTCTTCCCTGGGTCCTTTCATGGAGGTTCTAGCTGATGTATTCCTCCCTTCAGCTAAAGTTACCATGGCTTTCTGCAATTCTGCAACTGTCTTGGTGATTTGAGCTATGGCATTGGTCAGGGAAGACACCTGCATCTGCAACTATGACACCTCTACATTGCAGACACTGGGCCACGACTCCTGTTTGAGTAGTGAGCACAGCTATAGGCTCCTGTTGGTGTTCACTCACTGTTTTAGTTGCATTGCTGTTGAACACTGAGATTGGCTTCCAACAGGGCTTCCTCTTCCCTCACCTCTTTAACCAACTGAGAATAAGTTGGAGTCTCTTCCCTATTTCCCATCCTCATTTTTCACACAGTGGGTCCATAGCTTGAGCTCCCTGTAAAATTTGTCTGAGCCGTACTTGATCAGCTACGTTCAGATCCACCCCCTTCTTTAGGATGATCTGGTGGAGCATTTTATCTAATCGCTTAATGTAATCAGATAGTTTCTCACCAACTTCTTGGTATGTATGTTCAAACTGATACAGTAGGTCAGCAGCCCTCTCGGTCCTTACAAACACATCCTACAGTACTCCTAAATAGTCCTCGGCTGTACAATCTTGCTTACCCATCCTTAGGTTGCGTATGGTATCCGCAGCTAATCCCTTTAGACTTTCAGCTATCCGCTGCTTCTTCTGAGATTCTGGGATATCCCACTCCTCTAGGGCTTGTGAAGCCTGATCCATCCAGAATTCAAAATCTTCCTCTCCCTGAGGTGTGGGTTGTTTGCCAGAAAAGAAACGCAATTTGTGGTAGTCAAACCCAGTGAATGACTGTGTAGGCTTTAAGCATTTTTCTACAATAGTTTCCAAAGCATTCAAAACTTCAGGCATTATAGTATTTATGGGCAGTGAAGCTGCAGCTTCTGGTGTAAGGTTCTGACCTACTTGGATAGCTTCCACAGGTATTTTCTCTGTTACTGAGGTAGTGCACTTCTCAGGGATTACCGCACGGGCTGCACTCTCACCTGAAATTTGTACACTCAAAGGTATGTGCTCATTCCCTGAAGGACTTTTCCATTCTAATAAGGCCAATGTGCTCTGCTCAGTAGGGTCCATAGTGCTGTCTAATAAAAATCCATGCCCTACATCTGGTAAGGATCCTGTGACTTGATGTATTTGCATATCAGTCATTGTGACCTCTGGCAACATCAGAACTAAGCAATGCTCTGACTGAGCATTGTGCTATTTGCACCACTTAGTGGCTACTTCTGGGTTCATGTTTCTGCTGGATTTGCTTTCCACACATACAGAAGAATAAGGTGGAGTCCAAGGCAGTACAGGCAATCCCAGACAAGCCCCCAAATGTAGCGCACCTGCAGGTGTAGCTGAAGAGATAGGGGTTCCTTCCTACCTGAATCTGGTGACACCCCTATTATGCCCAACACACCAAGGTGGCAAGAGTGACAGATTTTATTCTAGGTGACACATCTAGTTTAAAAAGGCAATAGCACAACCATAAATAAATTATTTCAACAGTGCACCAGTTAGCAATTAAGACAAGGTGAGAATATGCATGCAATGAAAACATACATTCACCCTCTTCCACAGAACTCAACAGAAGAAGGTCTTGACATTCAAACATGCACAAAGAAGGCAATATCATTGAGCAATAAAGCTTTATAATGCAGCAATACAAACACGGGAAAGAAATGCAATATCATTAAGCAATAAAAGAGTCATAATACAACAATACAGATATGAGAAAATGCAATGTCATTGAGCAGTAAAGATTCTTGAAGGCAGCAGTACTAACACGAGCAAAACGCAATATCATTGAACAATAAAGATTTATAGTGCCACAATACAAATATGAGCGAATGCAATGTCATTTAACAGTACTAACACTCTCTACCCCCTTGATCAATTCTAACAGACCAACTATGAAACACTCTATTATACTGTTCACTGGCCAGTAATTACTTACAGTCTTGCTGCCGGCATGATGGGGCCCAAGTTGCAGCTCATATGGGTTCCAGTTATTTGTAATCCACAAAGCATTTGGGGGGGACCACAATCTTATGAAAATATAAAATGATGGCCAGAGCCTCTCACCACTCCATCGAGAATATCCTAGAGACCAGGCACCGTAGTTCCTCTGATGAGCAAAGTAGAAATATCACCTACCAGAACTCCAGTAATCATCTATGGCTTCCCTGTACTAGGCCCAAGGGAACTCCTTTTCTTGCTGAATCATAGCAGGCATGGAACTACTGGTTTCAGACTTCTCTCCTGATTTCACAAAATACCATTATCTAGGATTTCAGCAAGAGACAGACACAATCTGCTAGTTCACTTTCCTGTCCCAAAGCACTGGAAAAAGAAAATCCAGTCATGCTGCAAGGCCCTTTTTCCCTTCAGCTTCGTGTTTCAGTCTTCCCTCCTTCAGCTAGTGTTCCAGTCTCCTCTTTCACTTTCGAAATTGCCTTTTATATTCCTGAAAAGGAGCTCCACCTTGTGGTCAAATGAAAAACTACAGCCTATTACTTCTACAATGAAATACAGTGGGAGCTACACAGTTACCACCTTAAAATTGGTACTGCCCAGTAGAGCTAACCAGGTCAACAAAAGGCAAATAAATAAATAAAAGAGAGTCATTGTATATATATAATTCATGTTGATGCTTTCAGAAGATTTGAATTCTTTACTTAATTTTAATAAGTTCACTCCCTCCACAGCCTGTTCAATACATAAGCTAGTACTGGTTTTACCATGATCATGTGAGTAGTGCTGAATTCTTGCTGTATGCAGTTTGCGACAGATTCTAACAAGAATGTCCAACACTGGCAGAACTTGAAACTCAGGCGTCTTCACAGGTAAGCAACTTAATGCCGATACATTGGTAATCTCTCTCTGCCAGTATGGTACTGCAGTTCAAAATCATATGAATTCAAAAGTAATGACTGCCTGAGTGTGCACGGTGAAATAATTAGAGATGTAGGGCTATTAGTTTGGAACACTCCCAATGATGGCTTGTGTTTTGCTATAATACTTAAACAAATGTGATAGAGATATTCAGGGAATTTCTTTAACCAGACACAATGCAATGGCCAGTGCTTCCTTTTCAGAATGAGAATAATTCCTTTCAGGAATGGACATATTTCTTGAATAATAAGCAACTGGACCTTCATGACTGATAATGAGTCTATGGCATGGGCAGCACCATCGCTGTAAGGAGAAACATTGCAGTCATATTCAGAATGTATCTTATGCACCAAAATGTTACCTGATGACAGCAGTTTCTTAACATCCTCAAAAGCCTTCTCCTGCTGTGTCCGTTTCTAAGTAACAATTTTGTCTAACAGTCTCTGAAGAAGCTCAGCTCCAGTGGCTTTATTCTTTATGAAGGAATGGTAACAGTTTAATAGACCCAGGAACTGCCTGTAGTTTTGTTTTTCCTTTAGTTTTGGGTATGTCAAGGGTAGCTTTGATGTTCATGTCAGTATGTTGGATTCCTTGCGCATCAATCATGAAAGTGAGGAGCCCATCAAATCATGTCCCAGTACAAATTTATCTGCCCTTAATCTCATCCTGAAATCTGAAAACCTTTGGTGCATTTTACATGGCTCTCAAGCCAAAGGTTTTTCAAGGGTGTAACATTGATGTTCACAGGGTAGAGAGCTAGAGATGAAATAACAGCTAGTGTTGAGATGGTCTAGTGGGTTGAAATGTTTTTCTTGGAGTTGGAATCAATAATAAGGTGTCCATATTCTAGATGGGAGAGTAGGACTTCCTTGACAGTGGCTAACCTGGCTGGATGAGACACAAAGGAAAGCCTCACTTTTGTTTTTTTGGAATACTTGGCTGGTGGTCTGTTCCCTGTGCATCAGTTAACAGCTTAGCTGATCATGACCTGGTAGGAAACTTCATCTTTTGCAGAGGAGTGGAAATGACAGTTTTGGATTCTGATCTTCTTGCTTCCTGTTGATATGTTTGGTGAATATTTGCAACTCATTTCCATTTCCTTTATGTCATCCTGGGATTTGTAACCCCTCATAGAGCTCTATACTTGCCTTTATGTCATCCTGGGATTTGTAACCCCTCATAGAGCTCTATACTTGCCTTTATGTCATCCTGGGATTTGTAACCCCTCATAGAGCTCTATACTTGCAGCTTTTTCTTTTGTGTCCTTTTCACAAGCCTCTTGTGCATAAGAAATGTTCATCCTTTCACATCCTGGATGCTTTCTAGTTCACCAGTTTGGGCAGTGTTTCATTTCCACCTATAGGGCATCGATGTCCTGCGTATAAGGCTCCAACTTCTGGTCATAATACTTAATATTGGTTTCCAACTCCTGATGCTTTCATTTGCAGGTGTATTTCTGTTATCTTTTTGATGACTTTCTTCTATTTGAAGATTTGTTTTCTTTCTGTTGCTTGTCTAGATTCCTGGAATTTGTAACAGCTTCTGATAAAGCTCCAGACATCAAAAAATCTTTAAATCAACAAACTCTTCTTGTAGAAGTCTTAGAATACTGGCTTTCACTTTGCTAATTTTCTTATTTTGGGCTTCTCCCAATAGACGTCAGAACAGCAAACTTTCAATGTGAACCTAAGCAAAGTTTTTTTTTTTGCACACTTGACACTGGAGTAACACACTCAATGATATGGATCATCTCCGGACCCTTGTCTAAACGTGGTTTCCTCTATTAGAAAAAGAGTATCTTTAATGTACTTGGTCTGCAGGTTACTCGTGGTAATTTCAGGTTTACTGGGCTACACTATTTGCCCATTCATATGTTCACTCATTTCAAGAAGTTCAGAAACTGTATGGTAGGACTCACAACGGATATTATGTCTATCATCACATGCCCTCTGAAGCAAATATTCAGCATCATTTCCCATTGTTTTTTTTGGATAGTAAGAGTTATTTGTTACTGCACTACAATTACTACAGCCTCAAAGTTCTGATGTCCTGTTATTTATTTTTCAAATTCAAACTCAATCATTTTCTTTCCATTTCTGACTTTAGTACTGTACTATTTTTACTGTAACATCTTCTTCTTCTTCTTCTTTCAGCTGCTCCCGTTAGGGGTCACCACAGCACATCAACTGTTTCCATTTCTTCCTGTCCTCTGCATCTTGCTCTGTCACACCATCCACCTGCATGTCCTCTCTCACCACGTCCATAAACCTTATCTTAGGCCTTCCTCTTTTCCTGTTACCTGACAGCTTCATCCTTAGCATCGTTTTCCCAATATACTCTGCATCCCTCCTCAGCACATGCCCAAACCAACGTAATCTTGCCTCTCTGGCTTAGTCTCCAAACCTTCCAACCTGGGCTGACCCTGTAATATACTTATTCCTAATCCTGTCCATCCTCATTATACCCAGTGCAATCTTCAACTCTGCCATGTCAAGTTCTGACTCCTGCCTTTTTGTCAGTGGCACTGTCTCCAACCCATATAACATAGCTGGTCTCACTACCCGCTTGTAGACCTTCCCTTTCACTCTTACTGGTACTCATCTGTCACAAATCACTCCTGACACTCTTCTCCACCCACTCCATCCTGTCTGTACTCTCTTCTTCACCTCTCTTCCACACTCACCATTACTCTGAACTGTTGATCCCAAGTACTTAAACTCATTCACCTTCACCACCTCTGCTCCCTGCATCCTCACCATTCCTCTATCCTCCCTCTCATTCACACACATATATTCTGTCTTAGTCCTGCTGACCTTCATTCCTCTTCTCTCTAGAGCATATCTCCACCTCTCCAGGGTCTCCTCCACCTGTTCCCTACTCTCACTACAGATCACAATGTCATCTGCAAACATCATAGTCCACGGGGACTCCTGTCTGATCTCATCTGTCAACCTGTCCATCACCATTGCAAATAAGAAAGGGCTCAGAACTGATCCTTGATGTAATCCCACCTCCACCTTAAACGCATCTGTCACTCCCACTGCAGACCTCACCTCTGTCATACTACCCTCGTACATATCCTGTACCACTCTTACATACCTCACTGACACTCTCGACTTCCTCATACAATACCACAACTCCTCTCTAGGCACCCTGTCATATGCTTTCTCTAAATCCACAAAGACACAATGCAACTCCTTCTGACCTTCTCCATCAACACTCTCAGAGCAAACATTGCATCTGTAGTGCTCTTTCCTGGCATGAAACCATACTGTGGATCACTAATCATCACCTCCCTTCTTAACCTAGCTTCCACTACTGTTTCCCATAACTTCGTGCTGTGACTGATCAGTTTAATCCCTCTGTAGTTACTACAGCTCTGGACATCACCCTTATTCTTAAAAATCGTTACCAAAACACTTTTTCACCATTCCTCAGGCATCCTCTCACTTTCCAAGATTTCATTAAACAATCTAGTTAAAAACTCTACTGCCATTTCACCTAAACACCTCCATGCTTCCACAGGTATGTCATCTGGACCAACAGCCTTTCCATTCTTCATCCTCTTCATAGCTATCCTTACTTCCGCCTTGCTAATCCACTGCACTTCATGATTCACTATCCTCACATCATCCAACCTTCTCTCCCTCTCTTCATTCATCAACCCCTTAAAGTACTCTTTCCATCTGCTCAACACACTCTCCTCACTTGTGAGTATGTTTCCCTCATTATCCTTTATCACCCTTACCTGCTGCACATCTTTACTAGCTCAGTCCTTGTAACATAAAATTTCTATAGTTGATGTATGTTTTTGTTTACTTACCAGTTTCTTACACAGATGTGTAATTTCCACAACACCTAGCTATTCTATACATCTATCTTTTTATTTTACAACTTTTGTATGAGTTAATGGTTCACTTATTAAGTTTTATTTTACAGGAAGACTTTTTTGTTGCACAAAGGTTAGGCACATACCTCCCAACTGTCCCAAATTCCTCGGTTTTTACCAAGTTTTGGGGTCCAAATAATGGGGTGCCATGATTCCCAAGTGGCACCCCTTCATTTCCAATTTATTTGCACTTTTATTTTTATTTTTTTAACTTTCGCGCTTCGTGTGCTGACGTCATCACGTGTGCAATGACATCAGCACCACCAGCCTGTCGGAATACTCCGTGCAGGTACGTAGCACTTATTTCCGGCTATGGTTCAAATACTTTTGCGAGCGGGAGTCACCCGAGCCAGAAAGGAGTTACGAGGAGTGTTTGTGGATTGGATTTAATAAAGAAGAAGCTCGCGCTGGGGATTTATTTAGAAGAGTTCGCGAGTTACGAGGATTTGTTATTTAGAAGACGTTCAGGTAAGTATGTGTGTAAAAGTGTATTTATAGTTACTGTGGACAAATGAGATTAAAGGTATGGAGAGCTAGGTCAAAAAGTCCCTGATTGATGGAGTGCTCAATGCGGAACCTATTTGTTAGTGTGGATGGTATAGGTTCGTATCCAGGACAACAATATGTATTTCCTGCTTGCTCTTGAGGCCATGATGTACTTACTGAATTGTGTGGTGGTTCATATTTCTGCACCTTGTTTATACTTAAATCTGTTTAGCACTAGTCAGTGACTTAAGAGACTTAAGTGACTATACCCCTAGTGGCTATAAGATTTACGATTTTTAGACTAAAAAAATAATTTAGTGGTTCTCAGTGGAGTAGATCAGAACACCTTAGTCCCTGTCCAGTTTACTTACCTCCACATTGATTTACAGTAGTGGGATGCAATTCCCACCCATCTGCCATCGTCTAATACTGTTTACATGTAGTATGAGCCCCCAAATATGGGGGTTGGTGTGCAAGGGGAGCTCATGTACTGAATAACTTTTAGTATTATGTTACATACCATATTAGTATTAGAGGGATAGGCTTTAAAAAGCAAGTCATTATACATTTTATTTATGCTGATGAGAATATGGTTATACTAAATGAAAGATAAGAATTTCAGTGTACTGCCAGGAAAGAAACAAAGTTAATCAGTTTGAGTAATGGGAAGGAAGCTGCCCCCAATTAATATAACTGGTGGCTAGAGGTACTCAAGCTCAAACCCTGTACCTTTGGTACAGGATAAAAGCACCTAAAGTCCCTAGCCACCACCACTTGTGAGTTTTGCTCAGTTTATTTTGTGCTAAGAGGTTGAGAGCTGTGTTGAGAAATGAATGCACTAAATGGTAGCCATTAAGTTTCAGTCTTCCTTTTTTTTTTCCGAAAGCTGCTGATTTGGCATAGTAATATGTTGCTCTGACTGTAGTGCCTAGGGTCCAGGGCTCAAGACGTGCTAGTGAAATACATGGTGGTAACACATTTTAGTCTAGCAACTTTACAAAATTATACAAAAGCAATGTTTAAAATGTGTCCCTGGCAAGTTCCTAGCCATCACCACTTGTGAGCTTTGTCCAGGTTTTTTGTGCTAAGAGTTGAAAAGTATGATGAGAAGTGAGAACTGAATTTGAATTCCCCCATTATTGGCTTTGTTTGTCCAGGTTTTTTGTGCTGAGAGGTTGAGACCTACGGTGAGAAGTGAGAAATGAATTCACTAAATTCACTAACTGATAGCCATTAAGTTTTAGTCTTCCTGTATTTCAGGAAGCTGCTGATTTGGCATAGTGGTATGTTTCTCTGACTGTAGTGTATATGGTCCTGGGTTCAAAACTTGCCAGTGAAATGCATAGTGATACCACAACATTTTATTCTAGCAACTTTACAAAATTATACAAGCAATGTTTAAAATGTGTCCCTGGTTTTTGACCTTTTGCCCCCCCACAAAAAAAAATGAAATTGAAAATAAGTGTGAGAAGCTGTGCAAGATGCCTATGGCTTACACTACTGTCATTCTAATTATAGTGTGGATGTGAAAGTAGACTTTTATGATGGAAATGTTCTGAATTGGGCAGTTTTGTCATTATTGGTTCATGTATTTTGTTTCATTGTCTACAGTGCAGGCTACTGGAAAAATTTTCAAACAATACATGTAAAATGTGCTCTGTCTAACAAGTGTGTTGTATTATACAAGGAATATAATTTAATAAAGTCAGGAAGGTGTATCAAAGAAAACAGCACATGTATGTTTCTTATTTTGTGTGCAAGGGACCAACGATTTGAAAACAGCCCAAAGGTAATCTTTATCCACCACGGGCCAGATGCATTTTCTTTGGATGTGGTGTCGGTTTCAATGCTGTTTCAATGAATGTGAGTTTCAAGGGCAGAGAAGTTTTAATGCCAAGTCTATGTGAGACAGTATTGCTTTGTTTACCAGGTGTCTTAGTGTTTGTGCTTTGTTGTGCTGTAAAATGTAAAAATAAAATCCAAATAATCATTGTAGAACTAAAGCAGTACGCTCATATTAGTGTTTATGGCAAATAGCCAAGTAATGGGACATTGGAATGGCTGCAGGGGGACTCTGGTGCCATATTTTGGTTGTCTGTTCTTCAGTTTGCATTTGAAAGTTAGTATCCCACAATTCCCATTGGAGTGGGTGTGGTTACGTAATTATGTATGTAAATTAGATGTTCATCAGCATACAGATTTGTACCTATTTTTCATGGGCCTTGTCCAGATTTTTGGTGTTTCCAGGTTGAAAGGTATGATTAGGCAGTGTAGTTGTTTTGTTCTTTTTTCCCTTTTTATGTTTGCACTTTGATATGTGTAAACATTTCTGAGAAGAACTTCCATCAGATACAAGTCTTTTGATTTGGACTCCATAGGAACATCTAATGTGGGTCAATATTATTTCATCCAAAAGTCATTTCAAGAAAACTGACTTTATCGACCCCAAATCAGCTAACTGAATTTCCACGAATGAACACATAGAAAAAAAATTCACCAGGGAAAGTAATCACCTGGTTAACACCACATCAAAACGCAAACTGCGGTATATCAAACCCACCCAAGGTAGCGGTTTTGCCCCCCCACACCCCCTAAATATATAAACTAACTCCGAGATCGCACTGGTGTGGAAAAGGGAAAAGTTGTGCTGTTGTCCAACTGCTTCCTTTCCCTGGTGATATCTTTTGCAGTAGTGAATATTAGCCAAAATTCAGTTCATTGATTTGGGGTTGATGAAGTCAGCTTTGTTGAAAAGACTCTTTCTTCAATGAAGAAATATAGACGCTCTGAGGCATACTGCCAGTTTTACGTAGGGTTGTTTCTGCAGCTTCAGGTTCTGTACCTGGTTTCTGTAATCATACTAGGCTTACACAGATGTGTTGTACTATAGCACAGTTTTGTTTAGCTGCTTTTATGGCATTCAGGCTGAGATCATACCTGCTGTACGTTCTATGAGTCATTTTACTCTTCTTTAGAGAATTACTTTCCTTTTAATGTTTGACACACTGAAGTGGCAACTCATTTGTGCACTTTCCATGGCTTGCATTTGCTCAGTCACTCTCTTTATCTCTTTCTGTAATACCCTAACAACACTGCTATTCTTCTGCAATTTCTCTTCCAGATCCTGTATTTCCTAACTATGCATGATGTTATTTTTTATATATCTGTATCTATTTACATACATTCTTTTCAACTTCCTCACTAGGAAATGTCAGCTGTTTTTCCCTTTGTTCTGCCAGAGATGGCCTCCACCTGTCACCCCTGCGGGTCCTGATCTTGGCCAAGGCTCTTGCCTCCCCCATCGTGCCTTTTTTAGGCAAAGTCCCAAAGACAAAGCTTCCAGCATAAAAGATCTGTGAAAAAGCAAATTGAAGGTCATGCTGCGCAATGCTAGGAGCCTTAATCTGAAAATGCACTCACTGGAGGCTCTCCTCACACTGGAAGACACAACTGTCTGTGCAGTCACAGAAACTTTGTTCAGGGCTGCGGAGAGCACCCTTGCCTTACCAGGCTATACCTCATTCCATACTTTCTGACCCCAAAATGAGGTTGTAAATACTAAGGGTGGTGGAGACTCCAGCTGCATTAAGGACAGGCACACCTCCAGACTGGTTTACCAGCATGACACACTCAAATTATTCCAGGTGCAATGGCAAGACACCCATTCAACTTATATCCAGCTATAGACCCCCCCTCCATGTCTCATGATACCCACTCCTCCTACCTGGATCTACTTGACCATCAAGGTAGTCCCTAACACCCTGATCCTTGGTGACTTCAACCATAGACTGGGTGAACTATTCCTGCACTAATGCACTCACCAAATCATTCTTTGACTTAATCAACTCTAATGCACTAGACCAGCTGGTCTCATCCCCCACAAGGGGAGATAACATACTGGATTTGGTTCTGACCAACATGGGTGACTGCTGCACCATTCCCATAGTATGTTCTTCCCTTGTGAGATAAGATCATCGGTCTGTCTCATTCGAAGTTTATACCCCACCCAACCCCCCCCCCAGCCATAACCAGGTTAAAAAACTTCTCAAAAGTTGACTACAACCTCCTAAGGGAGGGTATCATCAGCTTCACACCACCATCCCCCTCAGAGGATGCAGACAACTGTGCTGAACACCAGTATACAAGCACCTGTACAACTGCATGGACTCAGCCATACCTGACAGAACTAAAACCTGCTCCTCAAGGATACACAAACCTATCTGGTGGACATCCTCTATCAACAGGCTTTACAACAAAATGAACAAACTGTTGTCCAATTGTAAAAAGGAACAAATTCCAAATTGGAAAAACTCCCTCCTTCGCAAATTAGATCACTAGTGAAAAACTCGAAAGCCAATTATGAGTTGAAACTAGCCTCCAAAACAAAGGGAAACCACAAGTCCTTCTTCAGTTTCATTAGGAACCTCCATGGCAAAGCCTAGGTTTGTTCCAAATTAGTACTTAATGGTACCACTTACACTGATCCTGCTTACTTAGCCAACCTGCTAGCTGATAGGTTCAGCATAAACTTCACCCCCTTATCACCTCCCAAAGGCCCAGTTGACATCCCCAATACATGTTCCACACCTCATATCTCCATAAATCAAGTGTTAAAGCCCTATCCAAGGCAAAGAACACATCCTTCATATGACCTGATAGTATCCCAGGCTGTATTCTGCACCATCTCCAGCAAGAACTAGCTTCGCCATTGAGCAACCTGTTCAACCACAGCCTAAATACAGGTTTCATTCCAGCAGAGTGGAGAACCACCATTATCATCACCTTGCACAAAGGTGGTGCCACTACTGACCTGGGAAACCTTTGCCCCATTAGCTTGACAGGGCTGATCTATAAAGCCATGGAGTGCATTATTATGGATCTCATAAACAAGGACATAGGCAATCTCCAAGCACTCGACTCCACCCAATTTGGATTTGTCAAGAGCAGAGCTTGCCTATTGAACCTAGCTGACTTCTTTG
Organism: Protopterus annectens; assembly: GCF_019279795.1. Taxonomy (NCBI): domain Eukaryota; kingdom Metazoa; phylum Chordata; order Ceratodontiformes; family Protopteridae; genus Protopterus; species Protopterus annectens. The sequence goes on from NC_056727.1 coordinate 453,292,320, forward strand.
AGATTGTCACTAAGGCCCCGGATGAGGGAAAGTCAGTACGTACAGCTTACCTTGACCTGGCCAAGGCCTTTGACACAATCTCAGGCATCATCGAAAAGCTAATGCAATTTGGTGTTAATCCCTATCTCATCAGATGGGTGGCCAACTGGCTCACAGATAGGCCCCACAAGGTCAAAATAAGTGCCACCACCTCCACAGCACACAACCTGTGGTGAGATATCTGGGTATTCAGGTTGACAGCAATCACACATTTGACCATCATGTGGTGGCAGAAGTCAGAAAAAACTTTTACTTGGTTTATCTTAAAAGTAAATGGATAGCATCCAGAAAAAGGAGGTTATTACCTCGCTGTACTCCAACCTCATTAGACCTATAATTGAGTATAACTCCCTGTTTGGTATGTACCTCTCCAAACATCTGCACCAACTGGAAAGGCAACAGAAATACCTTACAAATAGAATCCATGACCTCCAACACCTATGTGGACAGGCTCAAATCAATATCACTTTACTCTGTATCATACAGATGTCTCAGAGGTGATCTATGTCTCGCCTACAAGGCAATATCGGGCCCTGCAATATTAGAGATGCTCCATATCTGTAAGTCTAACTCCTCATGCATTACCCGGTCAGTAGGCCTAAATCTAATATGCAGCATCAACAAAACCTACTGGAGAGACAGGTTTGTCTACCAGAGGCTGCCCCATCTCTAGAATAGACTTCTCATACATGTCAGAGTACCTCGCTGACCCTCTTCAAGTGCAACCTTGATGAGTTGATGGAAAACCACAAATTTGTCCTACGGGTTTCAACTTTGTCCCTCACTGACAGGGGTGACAGGTGATGACTGAGGTTTCTTTTTTAGGGATAAACTCTTGGCTAGGCTTGTAAGGGCCCCAAGGCCATTAGCCTAGTAACCTCCTATGATCCTATTATCCTGTTTCATAGTTTTTGTTCTACTATGAGGATCAAACTATTATGATTTCAGTTTAAGGAAGTGCTTTTCTTAACCACTTCACTATAAGTAGAAGTTTGTGTACGGCTCTTAATATTATTTTATGTTCCTTTGAGTTTGGGCTTTAAGCAACTAATTTTCACTTTGCAACTCTTGACACTTTGTTTTTAAGTCAGGAACAGCATCATGAAGAGTTTGTAAATCTCCTAATATGTCATCTTGATCACACAGAAGATATGCAGTCTTTGTTTGGGTCTGAACTTGACCGCTCTTCTGTATTACGAGTTCTACTACTATTTCTCTTTGACAGTTTCCAGTTTATGCATTGTCCCTTCCATGCCTAATAAAGCAAGCTTACTTTCCTTTTGGCTTGCAATAGTCTGGCATTTCTGAAGCTCCTTAGACTGTTTCTGTAACTGTTTCATATCTTCCACAGCTTCACTTAGTCTTTCTCTCTCTTTATTCAGAGAATCCAAACTCTGTTGACACAGTCACTGCTGTATCAATTGTCTCCCTTAACACAGCTTGCTTATATGCTTGTGATATCACTTTGTTCAGAACTTTCAAGTTTGTTATTCTGTTTCATTGCTCCAGATTGTACACACAGTTCAGGAACTCTTTTGGATAGACCATTAAAATCTTTGTCTGCTTCATTTTGACAGCTCTTTTGTTAGTCAAGATCAGGTGGCCTTTTAACCCACAGTTATGTTATTTTTTATTTCTAGAAGACAAATGTTCTGTTGTTTTATTATATATTTTCTCTTTCTTTACAGGGAACACCCTCATGCTCCATTTATATTTCTGGGTGGCAGAGTGGCACAGTGAATAGTCTTGTTGTCTCATAGCAAGAGGTTCCCCCATTTGATTCTTGGTTGGGGTACCTTCTTTGTGGAGTCTGCATGTCCTCCCTGTATTTGCATGGCTTTCCTCTAGGTGCTCCAGTTTCATCCCACATTCCAAAGACATGCAGTAGGTGGATTGGACACTTTAAATTGGCCATAGGTGTGAGTGTGCATGTGAGTATGTGGTTTGGAAGAACTACTGTGGGAAGGCTAGCCACTCAACAGTGTAAACCTTAGCTATAGATAATTGTCACTGTTGAAGTGACACCCCAACTTCGAGTGCAAAAACAGGAAAAAGGGGTTGTAGATGGATGGATGGATGGATTGATGCACACATAGATTCTCATTCAAAGCTCTGTTTTTTTCCTGTAGTGATGAAGAGCTCTGGAATTGTGTCTAATGCACTTTTTCTTGCTACTGGCTGACCCTTTGTTGTACAAATTTCTGAAAAGACCTCCACGAGTATGAGCTTTTTTACTGACATCCTTTAGTTATTGAAACAGACTCTGTTCTTTATCATCTCTTGCTGCTGACCTACTGATTTCTTTGTTTACAGTGACAGCACATTCTTGCCTTTGTCAGGAACTATACCTTGCACAAACTTCAGTTTCACAAATGGTCACCTAGTTATGATGCAGACATTTCACAGCATGCAACATTTTATGTTAAAAGTCTCTGATGTAAAACTAGCAGGAAGTTGCCACATTCACAGCAATAGGGGAACCTCCTCTTTAATACAGTAACCCCCTATATGGGAATATAGTCTGCATCTTTCTTTTGTAGGTACAACAGTTTTAGTTTGAACATCTTAACACTTACAAAGATGAGTTTGCTGTATGCACCTCATAGAATTTATCACAGTTCACTAGGAAAAACTAGTTCAGACAGCATCTCAAAGGATTAAGTGCTGTGGAATGTGACACTACTTGAAAGTAACATTATTTATACAATACACAACATTCTTTCTTTTGCTTTCACTTCTCAACAAGCTGAAATCACAAATAACTATTTCCCAAGATACATAATTTTCTTTTAACTTCAAGGAGCATTTAACTGATTTCTAGAAGATGATATGAATTCCACTTGTTTTAATACAGAGCAATTCACAAAGCAAATACTGATATCTGGTTTATGTAAGCAAAAATTTTCACTCACCATACTCTAAAATACCTTTCAACAATTTGTTATGATTCAGCTATGCACACACTAGGAAGCTACTAGTTTTGAATTCAGGTTTTCAACTTCTGATTAATTGTAAATGCTCCCATCTGCTTGGGTTTATTTTTCCAACACACACACACACACACACACACACACACACACACACACACACACACACACACACACACACACACACACACTTTATTCAAATGCAGCAATATTTTCCTTGTAGACTTTTATCAGTCCACCTCCCTCTTCCTGACACAAAATTCTCTTTAGTATAATTACAGAAAATAATGTAAACATATAACTGGGTTTATATTTATTCATCAATATTTTCAACTGTTTCAGAATACCATACAACATAACCTGGAAGCATTTCATATAATTTAAGTTTCATTAGATCAGCACCATTTATGCTTCAGTTCAGCACATGCTCTACGGTCACCAGTTCCAGTGTACAACCTTCAAAATTGCCTGACTTTTTTTCTAAGAAATCCAGTGTAACAAATTTTCTGAGCCCATTTATTTCAAGGGTTCTCGAACATACACTTTGTGCTGCAACAAAATTTCCCAACACATTCCTTTCACCAGCTCGTTACATTCACTATGCAAATCTTTGTTAAGCAACCTTTCAACAATATATTGAATAAAGCATTTTATTAGAGATGTTTCCATTGTGTGTCATGCAACCATTTCATCCTGCTTCAATAATTATTTTAATTTATTCCAAGAATACAGGTTTTATTTCTGACTGATTCTGTGATTTGGTTTTCTCATGGAATGGGTTAAGTCCTCTAGTCAGAAGAGCATAGCAGTCATATACTCCCTGAAAAGCTTTCTCTAGGGTTAGTGAACATGGTTCTGACATAGCACAGATCACATTATGCAGTATGATGACATTCTCAGGTTGGGACTTTGTTCGGTCAGAATTTAGGCAGTCAGGAATCTACTTAGGTTGCAGTTTGCATGAAAAACTTGTACAATTGCCTTTTCTGCATTAATATAGTAACTCTGTTTAGTGTATAATATAAAACCAGTCAGAAAGCCATCTCTATACACTTTGAAACTTAAGTTAATTTACAAAAATAACATAGAATACACTTTTCTTCAATTTATGGAAACAACAAAAATAAATATTCAGATGCAGGAAGCAAAACAGTCCACAGTTCCAGTTACTGCTTTCTAACATTCTTTCACTTTGTCTACAACAGTGAAACACTTGCAGAACTCCCTGTACTCACTCCGACTTATAGCAGGATTTCTCAGACAGGCAGTTCTTGTTCTTCACATGGAGACAGCTTCTTAGTACACAGAATGATTTCCTCTAATGCAGTTTGTGCTACAAAAACATTTCCAACATATTTATTTTACCAGCACTGTAAATCTGCTGTGAACACATGTGTTCAGCAACTATTCAGTTATTTCCTGACTAAATCACCTTGTTAGAGAGATTTACCACTGTTTGTCATGCAACTCTTTCAACCTGCTTCTGTAGTTATTTTGCTTACTTTGTTTTTAATGTAAGTCTTCTGTTTCTAACTGACTGTCTGCTTTGGATGTGGCAGGGAGATAATTAATATATCTGTCCAGAACAGATTAATATTCAGACACACCTTGGAAAGCTGCATTTCTCTCTGTGTTAGTGTACACAGTTAAGGCAAAGCACAATTCACAGTATGTAGATCGACTGCATTCTTGGGGGGGGGGGTACTCAGTAGAGTGCAGGCAGTGAGGAATTTACCCATGTTACAATTTGAAGAAAAATGTTTTTATTGTCTGCATTCTCCTCCAATGTAATAAATTTGTTCAGTGTGCATTATAAATCCAGACAGAAAGTCATTTTTGTACACTTCAAAAACTCGCGTTTATTTACAAGGATAACATAAAATATGCTTTTGTTTCTTCAGCTTGGGGGAAAAAGCAGTATTGAAATGAAAGAAACAAACAGTTCCAGCTGCTGTCTTCTGATGCATTTTCATTTTGTTTAGCTAAAATAGACATAGGCAACTTAACTAAACTAGACCCCACTCAATTTGATTTTGTGAAGGGTAGGTGCTGCCCTGTGAACCTATCAAGCTTCTTTAACTGACTCTTTTTTGGTCTGGCCTCTTTAACTAAGTGACCTAGCAGTAAATAATAGATAGTATTAGATCAACAAGTTATTAATAAAATGACACTAAGATTGTTAGTGTAGGATGTCCTGTGTTAGTCTAAGATGTCCTGCATTGGAGAAATTAATATTTGCTTCCACTTATTGTTCATATTTAAAAATGTATGTTCATGTTTTCATAACTGAGAGACCCACGTGCTATTGAGATGCATGGTGTGAAATACCAATGTAGGAGACAGGACAATTTACTGACCATACTGGTTTATGTCATACTGTACTGGAAATATTGTTAGTTTGCTAGTAATTATGAAAATAAGCAATATTTCCAAATACACTTAATATTCCAAAAACAGAGTGACTTACAAACTGTTGAGTGACATTAAATTGAATCTTTCATGTTTTTGAAGAAAACTGTCTTTGAGCTATAAGTTGCACATCTATAGAGATATCCAGTATTATTTGTTTTGCTGATTATACAGATAAGCATATATTTTCATATTTCTGTAAATATCTCAGCAACATGCACTTATAAGGAAATTTCTTGTCATGTTAAAACTCATGTGTGATTAACAAAAATGTTCTAACAATACATGTCCAGGCTGTACAGTTTTCATGATATGAGAACTTGTGAATGTTTACAAAAATATAATTTGGGATTTGTATACATTATAATATATTACAGTATTCAGTGGCAGCTAGTGACTTCAACTTAAAGGGGGGGCTGCAGGAGACAGCTAAATGGGTGGGGCCAACTTGAAAGGAGTATTGCTATGCTAAAAACTGCAAAAACTGGGGATTTAATTAAATATGCTGCCCTGGGTGCCAAAGCATCATTATGAGAGCCCAATCAAGACAAAATGAAGTGTAGAAGAAAAAAAATATTTCAATGCATTGGCTACACGACAGCTTACTTAATATCTAGACGGAAACAAAATGGTTGTGAGGCATGGAAAACGAAATTACTTTTTAAATACATTACTGGAATGCCAGTCAAAATCAAGTATCAAAAAACAAGCAGCACTCAACTCAAACCACTTCTACTCGCAGTGCAGTTCTAATTATAATTTATATTCAACTTAAGTACCAAGTAACATGCTGAAAGTAGCAATCTCTGTGATGTTTCTTATCCAAAAAAGACATGCTACCTGACAACAACTATCTACTTGTTTCATGGGAAAACATGATCAAAGTAAAAAATGAACAACAAGCTCAAGATAAATTGCTTAAAGGATTACTGCACAGGTTATGAACCACACATGATAGATTGGCATTCTGTTTAGTTTACAGGTAAAGCCTACAAAGATGAGTGCTAGTCTCCAACAAATGTAATGAACTTTTGAAAATACTGTAATCCTGTCCTTTATTACAAATACTGTCATATGCATTTCAATACCTAAGGCTTATACGCTATCTAGTTATGTAAATATTCTCTGCATAGCAACAACAAAAAGGCTTTCAATGTTGGTAATTCTTTAACAGTATGCTTCTTAAAGCTTACTTACATCTTACAGTCTCAGACAAGCTTACCTGATTGTCATTAAAGCATTTTTAATTAAACACAGAGCAACATGCACTGCAACAACATCCATTTTCTGAATAAGAAGAAACATAAATCAACAGTATAAAAATATGACAGAAAACCAGAACATTCTGCAAAATCAAGGAGAGATGAAAAGCCACTGTAGTACTTCTGTCTACCTTGGATGGGGGGGGGGGGATACTCTGCACACTTACACTGCATAACTTCTCATTGCCTTACTTGGACACATCCAGAGTCATTACATGGGGGAGTGGTGTGCAACAAGTAAGCCACAATTTGAAATGTCTCTGGCTGACAGAGATGGCCCTCACAAATTTGTCATATCTCTGAGCCTCAGAGCAAGAAATCTGGACAAAGCCATAAACAGAAGTGTGACAAAGACCCAAAAATAAGGACAATTTTAAAATATTGCTCTTATAAACTTAGAAAGATAATAGAATAGTAGGGCTTGCATTAGAATGAATTTTCTGAAGGGTATGAAACCCGAAACTCAAATGTCTGTCATTATTTTCTAACTTCAATCTTTAATGATTTGCCACTAATTTGCTAGAAAACCACAATTTTATGAAAAACGGACCAAAATGTAACACAAAAATATAAAATAGCCACACACAAGCCCTGTTTCAAGCCACACACACACGCACACACGCACATACGCACACACATACACACACACACACACACACACACACACACACACACACACACACCCTGTTTCAAGCCACACACACACACACACACACACACACACACACACACACACACACACACACACACACACACACACACACACATACACACACACACACAATAAAAAAGCCCTGTTAGCCCTGTTCACACACACAATAAAAAAAGCTCTATTTCAAGCCACACACATCTTTGCTTCATTAAAATGATGAGTCCATCATACCTCAGAGTCCATTTCCAAGCACCCTTCAGTCCCACAAAGTCTCCACTGCAGGTTTCACCCCTTCTTGCAGCTTCTGGTTCAGTAAAAAAAGAAGCACCCTTCAGTCCCATGAAGCAGCCTTCAGTCCCACGAAGTCTCCAGTGCAAGTTCCACCCCTTCCTGCAGCTTCATAGTTCAGTAAAAAAAGCCCCACGAGAGCCAAGTCCTTCTCGCGAGAGCTACCAGCCTGCAGCTCTTGCAGTCTGATCTCCTACAAGTCTATGCAGTTGTAAACTGCATAGACTTCTGGGGTCTCTGTTGTCTGAATGCTGTCTGTCTAATCTGGACTGCTGGTGAATCAGTCTGGATATTTGTGTGCATGCGTGGAGGCTAATCCGGACTGCTGGTGAATCAGTCCAGATGAGTGGAGTTCTGGGAATGCATGCAAACATGCATGCGTGGAGTTCCGGACGGACTTACTTTTACTTTTTTATTTTGTTTCTTTTCTTTTCTTTTTTCTTTTCTTTTTGTTTTATTTTCTTTTACAGCTGGTGGGGCTGCAGTCCTGCAGTCCAATAGCATGAGCCACCCTTGACAGTATTTATAGAAAAGACTATAAATACACTGACTATTATCACCGTAAAGAATACTTCTTACTGATAACATTGCTATTTGTACAGTTTTAGTAATTTTATTGTTCACAAAATATTTACATTT
>NC_056727.1:453305535-453314603 GCF_019279795.1 Protopterus annectens
ATCTCTTTCTGAGATGTAGACTCAAAAAATGTTGACAACAAAGCATCAGCTCCTGAGAATTATGATCTGAGGAAATATGAGAATGATAGAGTTTTGAGTTTATTTCCTAAAGGGAAGTAAAAGCTGAGAAGAACAAGAGTGGTACTTTGAAGGAAGGACACTCTTTTGTTAGCACAGAAAGTATTGGTAGCTAAGTGGTAAGTGAATGGGTGAGCTGAAGTTATGAGATGAGAGATCTTGAGAAGTGCTTTTAGCAGGTGGAAGGGATTTGTGAAGCTACCAGAGGTTATAATGGGTAGAGTGTATTTGATTTTATGAGTATTTTTTCTGTATTGTAAATTCCACAACAAATTCCCTTATAGATTAGTCTGCAAATAGTAAAACAGTACCACATAAGTACAAAATCACTGGTCACAGGAGTTATAGCAGAGATACTTTCAAGAGATGCATTGCTGGTGTACTGGTGTGTTTAAATGGTGATAAAAACAAACAATGAAAATCAGGACAGCAAAACAAAATAACTTTACTGTCCCCTTCCTACCACCTTGGCTGAATGTTTTCTAGGCAAGTTAAATGAAATTAGAATTACAATTTTACATTTAATTGCAAATTGTGAAACAATTAAATGGCAATGATATTTAAATATATGAAGTGACAAACCCATTTCTAAATAAAAACATCTACAGATACAACATTATTAAGTCGAACATTGCCAAGCAATTTCATTGCTCAGACCATGAAGTGAAATTGCTCCAAATGTATGAAAGTAAAGTTGTAATGTTACCTTTGAGTCCCCAGGAAGGCCTTTAGCTGAGGTGCTAGGGAAGGAAGAATAAAGGTATTTTGTTTTGCTACCCAACCTTTTCTTTTTTTATTAGTACTAGTGTTGGTGTATCTTATGTTTGAATAGGAGCCTTTTGCAGTGATATGGTGTGGTAACACCAAGGAATCCACAAATTTATAAACATTTTCCCATAAAATTGTATTATATCTAATAAAATCTGTACTGTTTAAAATTCAGCCATTTTTATGTGTGGTCAGCAAGCTAAAACATCTCACATGAGGAATGCAGAACTCTGCATGGTAATGCAGCAGTGACAGTCTTTTTCTCCATTAAACTGTCATTCACTCTAATTAGAAGGTACTGCACTTAATATGTTTATTGCATGCATATCACTTATACTTTGGAATGGTCTCACAGTCAACATCTCCAATGGATTTCAGTCAGAACTTCAAGATCGTGAGTCATCATGTCACTGACGTAAAACACAGGATACCTCAGTGCAGAACGCTGTTTCACTTGCAGGTGTGTCCATGGAACAAAAGATTAAAAGCCTACTGCTTCACACCATACATCCTAATAAGGTCAGTGGTGTGTCAAGACCAAGTGAGCATCTAATTAACAGTCTTATTATAAATTAGGCAAGATGTTTACAAATACAAATGTGTACTTTAGCTACCACTTACCGCTCTTTCCCATTATCAAAAGTAAAAAACTGATACTAACATTATGCTACATAGACAGAGGACACTAAGTAAGACAGTATGTCACTGTCAACCAAAAGCCACATTTTTTTCCCTTTTCAGAGTGTCATGTACGGAGGTTTGCCTTGTGCTTAAATGATCGGGATTTACCAGTCTCTTGGTGCTGTAAAAACGTAGTAGCTTCTAGTGTGAGAGGAATTTGTAAGGATATGTAAACCTAGTATTACCAGTCACAGAAGATGTCACAAGGTAAACATTATAAAGACATCTCTGAGATGATGCATGGCTGAAAAGTTTTATGTAAATCTGGTATTACCAGTCACAGAAGATGTCACAAGGTAAACATTATAAAGACATCTCTGAGATGATGCATGGCTGAAAAGTTTTATGTAAATCTGGTATTACCAGTCACAGAAGATGTCACAAGGTAAACATTATAAAGACATCTCTGAGATGATGCATGGCTGAAAAGTTTTATGTAAATCTGGTATTACCAGTCACAGAAGATGTCACAAGGTAAACATTATAAAGACATCTCTGAGATGATGCATGGCTGAAAAGTTTTATGTAAATCTGGTATTACCAGTCACAGAAGATGTCACAAGGTAAACATTATAAAGACATCTCTGAGATGATACATGGCTGAAAAGTTTTATGTAAATCTGGTATTACCAGTCACAGAAGATGTCACAAGGTAAACATTATAAAGACATCTCTGAGATGATACATGGCTGAAAAGTTTTATGTAAATCTGGTATTACCAGTCACAGAAGATGTCACAAGGTAAACATTATAAAGACATCTCTGAGATGATGCATGGCTGAAAAGTTTTATGTAAATCTGGTATTACCAGTCACAGAAGATGTCACAAGGTAAACATTATAAAGACATCTCTGAGATGATGCATGGCTGAAAAGTTTTATGTAAATCTGGTATTACCAGTCACAGAAGATGTCACAAGGTAAACATTATAAAGACATCTCTGAGATGATACATGGCTGAAAAGTTTTATGTAAATCTGGTATTACCAGTCACAGAAGATGTCACAAGGTAAACATTATAAAGACATCTCTGAGATGATGCATGGCTGAAAAGTTTTATGTAAATCTGGTATTACCAGTCACAGAAGATGTCACAAGGTAAACATTATAAAGACATCTCTGAGATGATGCATGGCTGAAAAGTTTTATGTAAATCTGGTATTACCAGTCACAGAAAATGTCACAAGGTAAACATTATAAAGACATCTCTGAGATGATGCATGGCTGAAAAGTTTTATGTAAATCTGGTATTACCAGTCACAGAAGATGTCACAAGGTAAACATTATAAAGACATCTCTGAGATGATGCATGGCTGAAAAGTTTTATGTAAATCTGGTATTACCAGTCACAGAAGATGTCACAAGGTAAACATTATAAAGACATCTCTGAGATGATACATGGCTGAAAAGTTTTATGTAAATCTGGTATTACCAGTCACAGAAGATGTCACAAGGTAAACATTATAAAGACATCTCTGAGATGATGCATGGCTGAAAAGTTTTATGTAAATCTGGTATTACCAGTCACAGAAGATGTCACAAGGTAAACATTATAAAGACATCTCTGAGATGATGCATGGCTGAAAAGTTTTATGTAAATCTGGTATTACCAGTCACAGAAGATGTCACAAGGTAAACATTATAAAGACATCTCTGAGATGATACATGGCTGAAAAGTTTTATGTAAATCTGGTATTACCAGTCACAGAAGATGTCACAAGGTAAACATTATAAAGACATCTCTGAGATGATACATGGCTGAAAAGTTTTATGTAAATCTGGTATTACCAGTCACAGAAGATGTCACAAGGTAAACATTATAAAGACATCTCTGAGATGATGCATGGCTGAAAAGTTTTATGTAAATCTGGTATTACCAGTCACAGAAGATGTCACAAGGTAAACATTATAAAGACATCTCTGAGATGATGCATGGCTGAAAAGTTTTATGTAAATCTGGTATTACCAGTCACAGAAGATGTCACAAGGTAAACATTATAAAGACATCTCTGAGATGATGCATGGCTGAAAAGTTTTATGTAAATCTGGTATTACCAGTCACAGAAGATGTCACAAGGTAAACATTATAAAGACATCTCTGAGATGATGCATGGCTGAAAAGTTTTATGTAAATCTGGTATTACCAGTCACAGAAGATGTCACAAGGTAAACATTATAAAGACATCTCTGAGATGATGCATGGCTGAAAAGTTTTATGTAAATCTGGTATTACCAGTCACAGAAGATGTCACAAGGTAAACATTATAAAGACATCTCTGAGATGATGCATGGCTGAAAAGTTTTATGTAAATCTGGTATTACCAGTCACAGAAGATGTCACAAGGTAAACATTATAAAGACATCTCTGAGATGATGCATGGCTGAAAAGTTTTATGTAAATCTGGTATTACCAGTCACAGAAGATGTCACAAGGTAAACATTATAAAGACATCTCTGAGATGATGCATGGCTGAAAAGTTTTATGTAAATCTGGTATTACCAGTCACAGAAGATGTCACAAGGTAAACATTATAAAGACATCTCTGAGATGATGCATGGCTGAAAAGTTTTATGTAAATCTGGTATTACCAGTCACAGAAGATGTCACAAGGTAAACATTATAAAGACATCTCTGAGATGATACATGGCTGAAAAGTTTTATGTAAATCTGGTATTACCAGTCACAGAAGATGTCACAAGGTAAACATTATAAAGACATCTCTGAGATGATGCATGGCTGAAAAGTTTTATGTAAATCTGGTATTACCAGTCACAGAAGATGTCACAAGGTAAACATTATAAAGACATCTCTGAGATGATGCATGGCTGAAAAGTTTTATGTAAATCTGGTATTACCAGTCACAGAAGATGTCACAAGGTAAACATTATAAAGACATCTCTGAGATGATGCATGGCTGAAAAGTTTTATGTAAATCTGGTATTACCAGTCACAGAAGATGTCACAAGGTAAACATTATAAAGACATCTCTGAGATGATACATGGCTGAAAAGTTTTATGTAAATCTGGTATTACCAGTCACAGAAGATGTCACAAGGTAAACATTATAAAGACATCTCTGAGATGATGCATGGCTGAAAAGTTTTATGTAAATCTGGTATTACCAGTCACAGAAGATGTCACAAGGTAAACATTATAAAGACATCTCTGAGATGATGCATGGCTGAAAAGTTTTATGTAAATCTGGTATTACCAGTCACAGAAGATGTCACAAGGTAAACATTATAAAGACATCTCTGAGATGATGCATGGCTGAAAAGTTTTATGTAAATCTGGTATTACCAGTCACAGAAGATGTCACAAGGTAAACATTATAAAGACATCTCTGAGATGATGCATGGCTGAAAAGTTTTATGTAAATCTGGTATTACCAGTCACAGAAGATGTCACAAGGTAAACATTATAAAGACATCTCTGAGATGATGCATGGCTGAAAAGTTTTATGTAAATCTGGTATTACCAGTCACAGAAGATGTCACAAGGTAAACATTATAAAGACATCTCTGAGATGATGCATGGCTGAAAAGTTTTATGTAAATCTGGTATTACCAGTCACAGAAGATGTCACAAGGTAAACATTATAAAGACATCTCTGAGATGATACATGGCTGAAAAGTTTTATGTAAATCTGGTATTACCAGTCACAGAAGATGTCACAAGGTAAACATTATAAAGACATCTCTGAGATGATGCATGGCTGAAAAGTTTTATGTAAATCTGGTATTACCAGTCACAGAAGATGTCACAAGGTAAACATTATAAAGACATCTCTGAGATGATGCATGGCTGAAAAGTTTTATGTAAATCTGGTATTACCAGTCACAGAAGATGTCACAAGGTAAACATTATAAAGACATCTCTGAGATGATGCATGGCTGAAAAGTTTTATGTAAATCTGGTATTACCAGTCACAGAAGATGTCACAAGGTAAACATTATAAAGACATCTCTGAGATGATGCATGGCTGAAAAGTTTTATGTAAATCTGGTATTACCAGTCACAGAAGATGTCACAAGGTAAACATTATAAAGACATCTCTGAGATGATGCATGGCTGAAAAGTTTTATGTAAATCTGGTATTACCAGTCACAGAAGATGTCACAAGGTAAACATTATAAAGACATCTCTGAGATGATGCATGGCTGAAAAGTTTTATGTAAATCTGGTATTACCAGTCACAGAAGATGTCACAAGGTAAACATTATAAAGACATCTCTGAGATGATGCATGGCTGAAAAGTTTTATGTAAATCTGGTATTACCAGTCACAGAAGATGTCACAAGGTAAACATTATAAAGACATCTCTGAGATGATACATGGCTGAAAAGTTTTATGTAAATCTGGTATTACCAGTCACAGAAGATGTCACAAGGTAAACATTATAAAGACATCTCTGAGATGATGCATGGCTGAAAAGTTTTATGTAAATCTGGTATTACCAGTCACAGAAGATGTCACAAGGTAAACATTATAAAGACATCTCTGAGATGATACATGGCTGAAAAGTTTTATGTAAATCTGGTATTACCAGTCACAGAAGATGTCACAAGGTAAACATTATAAAGACATCTCTGAGATGATGCATGGCTGAAAAGTTTTATGTAAATCTGGTATTACCAGTCACAGAAGATGTCACAAGGTAAACATTATAAAGACATCTCTGAGATGATGCATGGCTGAAAAGTTTTATGTAAATCTGGTATTACCAGTCACAGAAGATGTCACAAGGTAAACATTATAAAGACATCTCTGAGATGATGCATGGCTGAAAAGTTTTATGTAAATCTGGTATTACCAGTCACAGAAGATGTCACAAGGTAAACATTATAAAGACATCTCTGAGATGATGCATGGCTGAAAAGTTTTATGTAAATCTGGTATTACCAGTCACAGAAGATGTCACAAGGTAAACATTATAAAGACATCTCTGAGATGATGCATGGCTGAAAAGTTTTATGTAAATCTGGTATTACCAGTCACAGAAGATGTCACAAGGTAAACATTATAAAGACATCTCTGAGATGATGCATGGCTGAAAAGTTTTATGTAAATCTGGTATTACCAGTCACAGAAGATGTCACAAGGTAAACATTATAAAGACATCTCTGAGATGATGCATGGCTGAAAAGTTTTATGTAAATCTGGTATTACCAGTCACAGAAGATGTCACAAGGTAAACATTATAAAGACATCTCTGAGATGATGCATGGCTGAAAAGTTTTATGTAAATCTGGTATTACCAGTCACAGAAGATGTCACAAGGTAAACATTATAAAGACATCTCTGAGATGATGCATGGCTGAAAAGTTTTATGTAAATCTGGTATTACCAGTCACAGAAGATGTCACAAGGTAAACATTATAAAGACATCTCTGAGATGATGCATGGCTGAAAAGTTTTATGTAAATCTGGTATTACCAGTCACAGAAGATGTCACAAGGTAAACATTATAAAGACATCTCTGAGATGATGCATGGCTGAAAAGTTTTATGTAAATCTGGTATTACCAGTCACAGAAGATGTCACAAGGTAAACATTATAAAGACATCTCTGAGATGATGCATGGCTGAAAAGTTTTATGTAAATCTGGTATTACCAGTCACAGAAGATGTCACAAGGTAAACATTATAAAGACATCTCTGAGATGATGCATGGCTGAAAAGTTTTATGTAAATCTGGTATTACCAGTCACAGAAGATGTCACAAGGTAAACATTATAAAGACATCTCTGAGATGATACATGGCTGAAAAGTTTTATGTAAATCTGGTATTACCAGTCACAGAAGATGTCACAAGGTAAACATTATAAAGACATCTCTGAGATGATGCATGGCTGAAAAGTTTTATGTAAATCTGGTATTACCAGTCACAGAAGATGTCACAAGGTAAACATTATAAAGACATCTCTGAGATGATGCATGGCTGAAAAGTTTTATGTAAATCTGGTATTACCAGTCACAGAAGATGTCACAAGGTAAACATTATAAAGACATCTCTGAGATGATGCATGGCTGAAAAGTTTTATGTAAATCTGGTATTACCAGTCACAGAAGATGTCACAAGGTAAACATTATAAAGACATCTCTGAGATGATACATGGCTGAAAAGTTTTATGTAAATCTGGTATTACCAGTCACAGAAGATGTCACAAGGTAAACATTATAAAGACATCTCTGAGATGATGCATGGCTGAAAAGTTTTATGTAAATCTGGTATTACCAGTCACAGAAGATGTCACAAGGTAAACATTATAAAGACATCTCTGAGATGATGCATGGCTGAAAAGTTTTATGTAAATCTGGTATTACCAGTCACAGAAGATGTCACAAGGTAAACATTATAAAGACATCTCTGAGATGATGCATGGCTGAAAAGTTTTATGTAAATCTGGTATTACCAGTCACAGAAGATGTCACAAGGTAAACATTATAAAGACATCTCTGAGATGATGCATGGCTGAAAAGTTTTATGTAAATCTGGTATTACCAGTCACAGAAGATGTCACAAGGTAAACATTATAAAGACATCTCTGAGATGATGCATGGCTGAAAAGTTTTATGTAAATCTGGTATTACCAGTCACAGAAGATGTCACAAGGTAAACATTATAAAGACATCTCTGAGATGATGCATGGCTGAAAAGTTTTATGTAAATCTGGTATTACCAGTCACAGAAGATGTCACAAGGTAAACATTATAAAGACATCTCTGAGATGATACATGGCTGAAAAGTTTTATGTAAATCTGGTATTACCAGTCACAGAAGATGTCACAAGGTAAACATTATAAAGACATCTCTGAGATGATGCATGGCTGAAAAGTTTTATGTAAATCTGGTATTACCAGTCACAGAAGATGTCACAAGGTAAACATTATAAAGACATCTCTGAGATGATGCATGGCTGAAAAGTTTTATGTAAATCTGGTATTACCAGTCACAGAAGATGTCACAAGGTAAACATTATAAAGACATCTCTGAGATGATGCATGGCTGAAAAGTTTTATGTAAATCTGGTATTACCAGTCACAGAAGATGTCACAAGGTAAACATTATAAAGACATCTCTGAGATGATGCATGGCTGAAAAGTTTTATGTAAATCTGGTATTACCAGTCACAGAAGATGTCACAAGGTAAACATTATAAAGACATCTCTGAGATGATGCATGGCTGAAAAGTTTTATGTAAATCTGGTATTACCAGTCACAGAAGATGTCACAAGGTAAACATTATAAAGACATCTCTGAGATGATACATGGCTGAAAAGTTTTATGTAAATCTGGTATTACCAGTCACAGAAGATGTCACAAGGTAAACATTATAAAGACATCTCTGAGATGATGCATGGCTGAAAAGTTTTATGTAAATCTGGTATTACCAGTCACAGAAGATGTCACAAGGTAAACATTATAAAGACATCTCTGAGATGATGCATGGCTGAAAAGTTTTATGTAAATCTGGTATTACCAGTCACAGAAGATGTCACAAGGTAAACATTATAAAGACATCTCTGAAATAGGGTAAA